>NC_142336.1:7643996-7903996 GCF_054954075.1 Amborella trichopoda
ATGAAAATTAGATCAACTTTATATTGATATTTTATCACTTCATACCCTAACACTTTCATAGACAAAGTTCTAAGCAACACTACCCTTCTACTTAAAGCATCAGCTGCCTTATTTTGGGTTCCAGCCTTGTGCTTTAATAGGAAGGTGTATTCTTGAAGGAAGGTCATCCACTTATCATGTCGTGTATTCAACTTTTTCTGGGAACTCAAATACCGGAGTGTTTCATAATTTGAGTATAGAACAAACTCTCTATGAATCAAGTAGTGCTTTAGTAGCGTAAAGCTTGCACTACTGCATAAAACTCGAGGTCATAAACCGAATACTTGTTACATGCATCATTCAATTTCTCACTAAAGAAGGCTAATGGTCGTCCCTCTTGACCTAGAACTGCCCCTATGGCAAAATTTGATGCGTCAGTTTCAATCTCAAACACCTTAAAAAAATCTGGTAACGCAAGTACTGGTACTTACATGATCTTTTGTTTAATTACAGTAAAGCTCTTTTCAGCAGTAGGATTCTATGAAAACTTTCCAGCCCTCATACAATCAATCACTGGTGTTATTAGAGTGCTGAAATTTTTGATAAATCGGTGATAAAAGGTTGCTAGGCCATGAAAAGAACGCACCTCAGTGAGTGACTTTGGCACCGGCCACTCAAGAATGGCTTTCACTTTTTCTTGATCCACCTTAATTCTCTCAGATGAAACAACATACCCCAGAAAGATGACATTGTTTGTCATAAATGAGCATTTTTTTCAAATTCACAATAAGTGATTCCTTCCTTAGCACATCAAAAACTTGTTCCAAGTGGTTAAGATGATCATGTGGGTTAGCGCTAAAAACCAAGATATGATCAAAATAAACCACAACAAATTTAGCAATAAAAGGACGAAGTATCTCGAGTTTTGAATGCGGTTTCCATTCATCTCCAGGCCGAATCCGAATTTGATGATACCCACTCCTTAAATCAATCTTTGAGAAAACCTTGGCTTCATTAAGCATATCTAACATATCATCGATCTTAGGTATGGGAAATTGGTACTTGATTGTAATTTTATTGATTGCCCGACTGTTCAAGCACATCATCCATGACCCATCTTTTTTTGGAGTCAGTAATGCAGGGACGGCATATGGTGACATACTTTCTCGAAGCAATCCCTTCTTAAGCAATGCAACAACTTGTATGTGTAACTCCTCATGTTCTATGAGACTCATTCGATAATGGGCCAAATTTGGTAGGCTAGCACCAAGTCAATGTGATGATGAATATTTCTCATTGGAGGAAGACCATCAGGTAATTCTTCAAGCGTCAAATCTTTATACTTATCAAGTAACGATTCAAGAGACCTAAGAATTGCAGTCGGTGCAGAATTTTCTTTTGCAACCAATACATAAATCACATACATATCCTTGCTTTTTTAACATTAAGTAACTTTGAACCCTCCTCTTTAGTAGATTTGGGTATAGGAAGCCGCTTCATAGGGTGGAGTATTATATTAATACCACCCTTAACAAAAGAATAAGTGTTTGGCCTAGTTTTATGCACCATATCATGATCATAAAGCCATAGTCTACCAAGTAATATGTGGCATGTATCCATAGGTGTTACATCACATCACACTGTATCTTTATAATTAGCACAAAAGGTAAGAGAGATTAAGTAACGAGTAAGAACTAGTACCTCACCTCCTTTCTTGAACCACTGGATGTGGTATGAGCATGGGTGCTTATGTTCCTTCAATTGAAGTTTAGCCACCATCTCTTTAGACACACCACCATCAATTAGTATTGTGTATAACTTGCCTCCTGATGTGTAAATTATTCAAAAAATATTATGTCGTAGCCACTTCTCATCCTCGTTAGGTATTGGGGTTGATAACATAGTTTGCTGGATAACTAAGATTTCACCTTCTTCATCTCCATAAAAATCCTCAACTTCACCTTTGAAGGGCCCAGTCCCTTCATAAGACTGGCTCGTACCATTATCGCCTTGGTCTTTATAGGTGTATCCTTCATCAACTTCTTCGTCATAATTTTCTTCGACCAAATTAACTTTGGCAAGGGGTTGCCGTGAGGGGCAATTGAATGCCATATGTCTAAGCTATTGACACTTGAAACACACTATTTGTGTATTATCATGAAGTGTTTTAGGTGCTCCCAACCCTCTCCCAACACCACCTCTCCCCATATTAGGGTTTAGCCTAGATGGGAAATTTCGAGAAGTTTGGTTTTCACGCCCTATAGGTGGTCTTTTAAAGGTTAAAGCTTGTTAGCTCTGTATTGAAGTAAAGGCTCTTGTCACTGAGCTATTTCTCCCAGGACTTAGATTGACTATTTCCTCTGCTTTGAGGGCCGAAGTATTGGCATCAGACATCTTGTAGATATCCTTAAAGACCAATTCATTATGACTGCCTTAATTTAGCCCATTCAAGTAACGGCTTATTTTTTATCTTTATACTCTTGTAAATTTTCCTAGATGTCAAAATATAGAACTCTTCAGTATAGTCACTTCCGCCTTTTCACCTTGCTTGTTGTTTTGACATCTTTGGTACAAAGTTTAGGTATAATTTATTCGTAAATATTTTCGGCGTCTCTTCGTCTTCATCTTTTCCCATGAATTAATCTTTTCCTTGCCTTGTCGAAGATGATCCTGTTGCAAATCATCCCACCAAACCAATGCATGGCTAGAAAATTTTGTGGCTACTAATTTTACTTTTTTGTGATCTGCAATATCTTTGTACTCAAACACTTTCTCTACTTTACTTTGCCAATCAAGAAAATCATCTACATGCAATCGACCATGAAACTCTGGAATATTAATTTTTATTCCAGGTTCTCTTTCTCTTTCCAACAACCAAAAAATTCGTTCATTGAATTCGTTATTAGCCGGGGCCACCCGAGGTTGGTTAGGAATAAGATGCATACATCTTTCATCTTTGTTGTCTTGAGTTCCAACGCCGGCCTTTGGATTCTTTCCATTCTGAAGCTGAGCGGACCTTTGCACAAGCTCATCGACTTTCACAGCTACAGGCATGAATTGGTCTACTCTCTCTGCTAGGGCTTGAACTAATCCGATCAATACCTTTAATCCATCGAGGGGTGTCTCTTGTGAAGCCATCGGAACCTGGCTCTGATACTAATTGACGCAGGGAGAGAATAAAACCAGAAAATTGACAGTAAAAAAAAAGAAGGTTAAGAGAAAAATACCCTCTCTCAAGGTCTGCAAGGGAATCCAACCCCAAAACAATCTCTTTCAAGAGACCAATTTTTATTCAATTCATAAACTGATTTATAATGAAAGGAGATGTCCCTTTAAATAGACTAAATAAGATAACTAATAAAAAACTTATCTCTACACCTATCCCTATTTTCTCTCTCATATCCATGCGCTTCTAGATAGCCACGTTTTCGCTCTCATGTTTTACCTAAAAAAGACCTCCCAAATTGGTTATTGTTGATAAAGATAAAATCTCTTCCAAATTTACCCTTATCCTAATTATATCCCTCAAACTAATTTCTTTTTATTACGTCATTGCCTTTTCTTTTTCTCTTGGGTTCTGCGACTTTTCTTTGGCCTAGTCACGAAGGGTATGGCTGCATCATATTTAGAGATGAAAATATGTTTTAAGGCTATCACAAAGATTTTCAGCATTAAAACCATATTTCTTGATACTATTTGAAGGTGCTCTCTACTTTGATTGTATAGAGCCTCGGCTCTATACAAACCGCACCTATTAAAAATAAAAGTTAATAAAGTTAACATATCGGATTTCAAGGAATCCCTAAATTGGGGAAATTCCAACCAATGGAGATTTCATAGTCAATGTCATATTAAATAGGAGATTGCAAATTCACACACATTTGTTTGCCCCTCTCTCTATACGATGTCATATGTTTCTTTCTAAATATGTAAAAGCTGAATCATTGCTCTTACTTCTCTCTGAGAGCAGGAGATTGAAATAAAAATCGTCGTGCAGGAGTGGCGATTTTCATGCCATAAAGTTCTCACATTTACTGCAACATCCTCATCCTCGTAATGATTACACACCCCTCCACTCTCTCTTACAAATTCGAAGATATTTGCTTGCGCCCCTCTGTCTTAAAATTCACAGATATTTGCATGCCCCTCTCTTTTATGCTTTGAAGTATGTTAACCATCCCATAGCTTTGGATGCAAAGAAGAATAAATGCAGTGGCATACTGTGCATAGCTTTTCATGGATGCTACGTAAAATAAAATGCAGTGGCATACTGTGGATATTAACAAATTGGGGTGCCTTTTGTAGTGTAAACCCCGCAATTGGTTAACCCACCTGCCCTTCTGCATATTCGTGGGCTGCATGTATTGCATTTTGGATTCCATTTCGACCCCCAAAATTGCAAATTGAAGGTGTTGGCCATGCTTTCAGTGAGATTTATTGGAGGTTATTGGGTCTTCGACACATTGATCGGAAAATGGGTTTTCTTCGACATCAAACCAAAGCTCTATTCTTTGGCTCTCTAGAACTCAACCAATGAACATATATGTTACAACTACAACAACCCTTATTATATGGAGCTGAATGGTTTTGACATGGTCAAAGAGGCTGTAGAGATCATACCAGCACCACCACAAAGAGAGTAGGAAGATCATGTTGCAGTATCGGAATGGGATGGCTATGTTTCAATCGCAGCTGTCAGCCATATTTTGGAGCCAAGGTTGTGGGCTTTAAGAACAGAGAAGAAATGAGAGACGGTGGTGGGTGCAGATATGGGGGAGTCGGGGCTCAAAAGTGAAAGTGAAAGTGAAAATCACTATCCATATCCAAAGGTTGTGGTTGGGAGGGATATATCGATGGTTTATGGTGATTAGATGGTAAGTTATGGGGTTGAGAGTGAGAGTGTGAATGACTTGTTACCAAGTGAGAAGGGATTATTTCATGGTGATTATCCATCCAACAAACCCACTTTATTCTCTTGGGAGTCTGCTGATGCTAAGAAGGCAGAAGGGAGTAAAGGTGGTAAGAAGAAGAAGAGTCTTGCTCAATCATGCCCAAGTGCAAAGAGAAGAAGACATCTTCCATCATATAACTCACCATAATTTTCAAGGTAGTTTTTCCATGGTTAGACTCATATAAATATGGTTTTCAACATGGTTTGATGCTTCACATGGTTAGACTGTTGTAATATGTTGTCTGGGTTTGCTTAGAGCCATCTAATATGTTGGGCTTGTGAGGGACTGGACAATTTTGAGGTGGTTATTTTATTATGTTCCGTGAGTTTAATTTATGGAGAAACTTTGGCTATAATTTATGTTCTATTATAATTTTAATTGATAGATTTTTCTCTCTCTTCTTGTTTATAACCGATTTGTATCTGTAGATGATCTCTCTATTTTTTCAAAATCTGTTTTATGATTGTTTCGTGATAATAAAAACCAACCAGGCTTTAGTGCTCTCATCTAGCAATGAGTAGATTTGATTAAAAGGAATTCCATAGGATACAATTCGTTAATTCTTAGATTCCTCTATGTAGACTACTATAAGGTCTTGATAATTTTGAGTTAGCGTAATAAGGAAAAACTTTGGGTTTAGAATACTAAGCAACCTGCCAAAAGGGAAACAGCCAAAGGTAAAGGATTAGGGGAGACTTACAGAAAAGGCCACGCTGCATATGAATAAAATACATGAAGCTCTCATAAATGAATTTGATCTTGGGACCTCCTCAATGTGAGTCCCACAATCTACCACCTTGTTAGAAACTGTATTTCTATAAAATTGGGTCTTAGACCCCTATAGAATATTATTTCAAAAGGAAAACTCTTCCCCAATGCCTATAAGCGAAAATGAACAGTGATTTCGTCTACCCTCATCACCATCCAAACTTCATTGAACGATCACAGTTGTTTAATAGTGTTTCAATTTTCATTGTTTTTCTATAAATCCAAATGACGTTAAATTTGAAGCGTTTGTACATCTTAGTGAGGCGCACTTAATAAAAATATGAAAAAAATAATTCGCAAAATATAAGTTAACCAAAATACCTCCAAAACTTTATGGGGTATTTTGATCAATTTATATTTTACAAATTATTTTTTCCATATTTTTATTAGGTGTGTTTCACTAAGATGTATACACATTTCAAATTTCAGATCATTCTGATGAGTAAAAATAAAATAAAAATTGAAATACTACCAGACAATTGTGACCGTGCGATGAAGTTTGGATGGTGATGAGGGTAGAAAAAATCACTGTTCATTTTTTCCTATAGGTGTTTTGTAGTATCTTCTATTTCAGAATACTGCAAAAAACTCTTTGTTTATTGATTGATTAATAAAGAATATGCAAGACCCGTATAAATATACGGCCAGTAACAATTAAAGACAAATACCAACATTATGGATAACTACTAACTAATCTTATCACAATCAAACATAAGAGATATATATACCATACATATACATATTTCAATATGTATTCATAATGATGTATATCAATGTATATATACTAATACTCCCCCTCAAACTCAATATGCTTTTACACAAAGTAACTGGAGTCTGAACAATAAGTTGCGTAAACAAACAAGCTAGATCTTTAAGACTTCACATGCATGGCGTGACCAATAGAAGCAGTGAAAGCAGTGGTCTCTTGTTTGAAGAAGAAACACAAAGGAAGCAATGGTATCTTGCTTCAAGAAGAAGCACAGAAGAAGTTGTAGTCTCTTGCTTGAAGAAGAAGAAGAAGTATAGAGGAACCAGTGGTCTCTTGGAAGACCCAACAAAATTTGGTAAGGATCTGAGATAGATTCAGCAACTCGCAGTCCAAAACATAGGCCAGAACAAAGACAAAAGCTATTTTGTAGAGATTCGAAGCACGACTCGGTAGATAGTCGAAGAAAGACTCGGCAGAGAGACGAAGAAGGACTCGTCGAAGAAGAACTCGGCAGATACTGTAGATCGACTGTTTTAGGGGCTATTTTTAGAGGTGGATGAAGACTGTGGGCAGCAAACACCTCTGCAGCCACCTAAGAATTTATGTAGCTACTTTGATGAAGATGCACACAAACTGGTACAACAGTATGTTGATGGAGATTGTCAATAGAAAGCTTTTGTTGAGACGCACACAAATAGTTTGGAACTGCATGGAGATTTCCTTGCAAAATATAATTGATGGAGATATGCTTGCAAAAAATTAGGCATGAACTATGGAAGTGCTTGCAAAAACTTTGAAGGAGATTTACAAGCAAAAATTGGCACCAACTTTTTCTCTATCAGCAAATCAAAATCCAAAACGAAACTGAAATGAAAGATAAGTTTGAAAACTATTCTGCATCGATGGGTCTCAAGCCTAAAAGGATGACAGAAAGGCTAAAGTGGCACGGAGTATCTTGATCGTGTTTCCTCCAGTGGCGGAGTTTGATATGAAAAAAAAGGTGTAGTTGCCGAAGAAATAAAAAAATAAAGAAACACAACTTCTCGAGATCCTTTCTAGATAAAGAAAGGAGGTGTCTTGTAGAAGAAGAAAACAAATACAAGGCCCAAAAAAGATTGCAGAAGGCCTAAAGAAGATCGCAGAGAACCTCGCTCTGATACCATGTTAGAAATTGTATTTCTGTATATTTGGGCTTTAGGGCCCCATGAAAGGTTATTTCAAACACTGCAAAGAACTCTATGTTTATCGATTGATTAATAAATAATATATAAGTAAATATACGGTAAGTAATAATTAAAGATAAATACCAACAATTATGGATAACTACTAACTAATCTTATCATAATCAAGCCTAATATATATATATATATGAAAAATATAGGATTAGCCTACTAGCTCATATGAATATATGAGCTCAATGTCTCAGATTGATTCGGGACCGATCTAACGATCACGGATGTCCAGTAGTATTTGAAGTTTAGTTTTTTTTCTACAAATCCAAATCATTTTAAATTTTAGACATGTGTTCATAAAAAATAGGTGAACTTAAAAAAATATCAAAAGAATATTTTACATGAAATAAATGACCAAAATAGCCCAAAAATATTTTGGGGGTATTTTGGTCATTTTGTTTTCATGAAATTTTTTTTTTTTTTTTTTCATTAGGTGTGCCTTGATGAGAAGAAGGCACACCTAAAATTTCAAATGATTTGATTCGTAAAAAAATAAAATAAAATTAAAGTACTACCAGACATCCGTGATCATCAGTTCGACTCATATTCAATCTGGGCCGTTGGGCTCATATGTTTATATGAACTAGTGAACTAATCCCATATTTTTTTCTCTCTATATATATATATATATATATATATATATATATATATATATATATATATATATATATATATATATATATATATATATATATATATATATATATTCATGATGATGTATATGAGTACATACTCTAATACACCCCACCATTGAAAAAAAATAAAAAAAACATATGTTGAACATTTTGAATAAGCCTTATAATTGTATCTGCATTGATGTTTGCATGGACATGTCCGGACATGTAAGCTTTTCAAGCCAAAGTTGCTTCCGTTTTGCTAATTTATCTGAGTGGATCGCTCGTCTAGGTTACTTTGTCTGGTGGGCATTGAAACGTAACCTTCGGATGGAACCTATGATGGAACCAGCAGTGTTTGTGGTTCTTTCTTTGGTTTTACGGATGAAACTTGATGTTTTGATGATAATTTTACCAAAATTGAAATTTTTTTTGGAAGCTTCGCAAAGAAGATAAACTTTTGGTGAATTTATGGATTGTTGGGTAGGTTTGTAGAGTAGATTTGGTTTTGGCGATGCCGACGTGGGTACAACTCCTCTTGCCCGTGACTATGGACAAGTCGAGTGGTCATCTTTCTCAAGCTGAAGATGCCGATTTCTCCAACTATGCCGGCAAATGAACCCCCGGCAGTTGATCTACTCTAAAAAAACAAAGGAAAAAAAAGGAAGCCATTTGTTGCCCTGGCCTCCTCACGCTTGTGTTCTTTTCAAAAGCTCGGATTTTGGATTAGAAAGAGCTATTGGTCCCCATGAAGAAAGGGAGAACAAGAGAGAATAGAGAGAGAAAAAGAAGAGAGAGAAAGAAGGGAGAAGTAAAGAGTAAGAGAGAAAATAAATTAGAGAGCCTACAAGTTTGCAGGATTTACATTCTTCACATTGTTGCCTATTGCGTGATTGCCTCTTGTTGGGATCACAGTAGAGAGAGATAGTTGCAGCGCCCCAGAGATCGTCGTATAGAGAGAGTTTCAAGTGCATCTTATTCGATGATCGAATCTTTCGATCCTGGTTGATGATCAAGTTTTTCGTTACTTGATCCTGTTTGTGTTCGATGATCGAATCTTTCGATCCTGGTTGATGATCAAGTTTTTTGTTACTTGATCCTGTTTGTGTTCGATGATCGAATCTTTCGATCCTGGTTGATGATCAAGTTTTTTGTTATTTTATCCTGTTTGTGTTCGATGATCGAATCTTTCGATCCTGGTTGATGATCAAGTTTTTCGTTACTTTATCCTATTTGTGTTCGATGATCGAATCTTTCGATCCTGGTTGATGATCAAGTTTTTCGTTACTTAACCATGTTTGATATTTGATGATTGAGTTTTTTGTTACTCAATTCTGTTGGATGATGGAGTTTTTCATTACTCTATCATGTGTGATGATCGAGTTTTTCATTACTCAATCTCGTTTGTTCCTGAGACCATCTGTTTCTGAGATCTCTCATGAGGCGTTCTGTTTCTAAGATCTGCCACTACTTTTCTGTACTTGTTGTTCAAGCAATATGTGTTTGTTGTTCAAGCAATCTGAAGATCACTACTCGTTTTTGGCAACTTAATATTGTTCAAACTCCAGCTGCTTTGTGTCAAAAACATCTTGAGTTTGAGGGGAAGTGTTAGGATATGGATATTTCAGGCTCATATCGATATACATCATTATGGATGTATGGGTATATATCTCTTCATAAGATAAGGTATCTAGAAGATAAGAAGAGACCAAGTCAAATTACTTAGTCATTAAGTTAGTTTGGTGATAAGGACTCCTACTATTTACTTCTATATCCAAAAATCATACTATATTTATCTCCTGTAATTTTGTGTTTGTCTTCTATATATAGAGGTACTTATTAATGTAAATATTCATCCAAAATAGTGAAGATGTAGCCTGTTGGGCTTTGGATCTGTGGACGTAAGGCTTCGGCTTGAACCATGTAAATGTTGTGTTCTCTTTTTTCTCTCTCCATTCTCTATTCAATGTCTGTGCATGTATGCTCCCACGAATTCTAATAAACAATATTTTGTTTTTTTAAAAAAAATATTTAGTTACTTTCATTAATATAACCAAAGAAGTGGTTCAGTTACTTTCCAGGTTTGATAAAAAGGATCGGCGACCCAGATCGGCGTCCCTAAAACTTGTGTCGGATCGAAGAATCCGGAGGATCGATGGGTTTTGGCCCAAAAAAATTTCAATAAATCACTAAAAATCTCCAAAGATAGTATTTTTTGAGTTTATAAAAAAATTGGGAGTAGTGCATTTTTATTATTTTGTAAAAATATGTGAATAAAGAGACGTTTTTTTTATCTGGATGCCTATTAATCAATCACTCATATCATTGAAAAAAAGAGTTTATAATAATCAACATAGATATAAATATATGGTCTAAAATGGAACATGAAATAACTAAAATACAACCTGACAAAAAAATGAAACACATCATTGTTTTTCCTTTTCATAGTGTTGGTGCCACTCATTGAATTGTCTCGACAATTCATCAAGTTGTTTCATATACGTCTCAGAAGTGTCTGAACAACTTGTTATATATTCTGTATAACAATAACAACTTAATACAATTTTAAATTATATTAAATTTTTATTGCTCTATAAATAAGTTATTAAAACAATAATGAAAATGTATTCTCGGTGTTGAAAAGATATTCCCTTTCCATCCGAGGCTCAAACCTCTACCATAAAATGTTATTTTTGGTGCCGAAAACCCTATAATGGTCTTAAAATCTAATTTTTTCCTAGATTTTGAAATTTAAAGATTTAAATATGGTAAAAAAACTGGCGGATCTGCAAATATTTGAAAACAAACATGTTTCAAGATACACTATTTAAAGGCTTAAAATCCATCTTTCATTTACGAATCCACATCCATACTTTCAAGGTCTTCTTGCAACATAACCCAATTTTTTCTTTGATATTTGGCGTTACTTATTATTATCGTATACAATATATGTTTCTTCCACTCTAGTGTTATGACATGGTATTTAACAGGGCTTTGTGATATGCTTTTAGCTTGTTGTAGATTTTTTCATATATATATTTATGCAAATTATTTGATTTTCATTTTTTTTCAGATTATTTATCAATTTACTATTTATTTTTTATTTATTATTTTTTAAATATTTAGGGCTGATAAATTATCAAGCACTTTTCACCATTAATAATGTTGATCGATGGGGACTAACATGCTTTATAGAGCTTATGCCTTTGATGTTGGTCTTAAAAAAGATTCTCTGAAGATTTTTCCCAAATGTTTAGTGAATATTGTATTCAAGTTTTATTTGATCTATTTACGCATTTACGTTTATTCCAACTAACATAAAATCCTTGATTCTAATCTATTTTTATTTTTCTATTATATCTAAGTATTTTAGTTTGTTGGATAATAGGATGGCAATTAATCAAATATGCACTTATTTGTGACCATATTTGCACATGAAATTGCAAGGGAGAGGACACGATCTCTCCACCGTTCATGTTTTAAGTTTTAATCCTTGAAAGAAAATTGTGCGATCTAACCGGTAAGCGCCCTGTTAGAGGTTTCGGTCGCTTTCGATGAACTGCCAAGTATTTTTTAAAAAAATTTTAAAAAATTATATAAAATTCTAAAAAATAAGAGATTTTGTTTGTTATATATTTTTTAATGTTCTTCATCATTATGGCTATTAATACTTATTTTTATATTTTTCCATCTTTTTGTAGAAAATTTCGAAAATACTCCTCAGTGCAAATCAATTATTTAAAATCTATTTTTTCATTAATTTTCAACTTTATTTAGATGTACTTTGTTTAATTATTTTTTAAATATACATTTCATATTTTATTAGATATTGTTTGTATTTTAAAAAAAAAATTAATACTTTTTTTATCGTCTGGGACTTACTCGGTTAGAATGGTTTAACCAGCCGATTTACCGGTTAGGCCAGCTGAACCGCTTTCGGACCCATGTCCGATAAACTGTTCCAGTTCAATTTTTCCTACACTGGTTTTAACTCTGTCTTTTAGAGTTCCGTCAAATTTTTATCACAAAAAGTTGCCTTTTAGCCTTACTTTGGTGGTCCACTAGGCGCATCGGCTAAGATTGTTAAAATCAAGAAGGCAACTTAGGGAGATTTTTGGAAGACACGGAGGAGGTATTAGAAAAGGAAAAGCATGTAACGAGACATATACTTTTGGTACAATGTAGTCACAATTAATCGTGACCATTAGATGTGAAATTGGATAGATGTATTTATTCCATTGAACAAGCTCAAATTTGAAAATAAATTTTTTCGAACTTTGTGCCACACCTAAGCTATCAAATTTCACATTAGATGATTATAAGTACTTGTGACTTCATTGTATCAAAGGTAAATGATCTCATTGTATACAATCCCTTTAAAAATTGCTTTTGAAATAAGAAATGACCCAAACTAAATACATTCACCAGAAAAAGTTAAAAAAAAATTAAAAAAAGATGAACATGGGCCTACCTGTAAACTGTGCCTAAAAAAATAAAAAAATATGAACAGGCCTACTTGTGAATTGGGCCCACATGCACGACATCCTCAAGTTGGGGCCTGGTCTGAAACATAGCAGTGTTGGTGCTAGAGGACCATTCCCGTTGTCTTGTAGGGTATGAAGCCAAGATGCTCAATTTGATAGAGTTTTTTGGATTTTTGAGAGCATTAAAAATGGGGAGTCCTATGGTGGTCTTGGTTAGACCTAATGGTAGTCCATAGGCCGAGTTGATGTGCTTTAGGTTTTCTTTTAGCTTTGGAGCGAAGCACCGACGTTCCCTGGAGTTGTTGGAAGGTTTCATGGCGTCTGAATTCTGGGTTAGTGTTTAGTGTTCTAGGATTCCTAGGGTTTGAAGGGAAAAATAGTAAAAAGTGTAGAGTTAAGGTTTGAGCTCAATTTCATAAGTAAAAATAACTGGGGAAGGGTTATTATACAAGCCTAATGGTACGTAACCTCTTTGGTCGTAATACTATTCAAGGGGGTCACATCAAGAAAAGAGCTCGGGTTTAATTGGTTAGCCCTTGATGATTTGCAATGTTACGTCCTCGGCCACAACGACTCTACTTGACTTGTGTGCAACCTTTAACGTAGTTGCACATTGGGCCCCTTGGAAATTTTGTTTACATTCTTGTTTTAGTCATAAATTTCAACTCTGCATTGGATTTGAGTGATTAAAATTATATTTTGACATTTTTTTTAAAACAATAAAAAATTTTGGGTGTGATTTGAAGAGCATATAGTGTTAGGACACTAGGCGTCACTTTTAGGTATATGGATGTCAGGTTAGCGCACAAGGTAGTTTTTAGTATTTGATGGGCTCAAGGGTATCTAGAATGACTGAGGTATTAGGTGGGTTGAAAGATTGGGCCTTATGTCTGGGATAGGTTTGGATAGTCATAGGGAAACAAGTAGGTTAGGACCCTAGGTCTAGGGTTGTAAGTGCCCAGAATTCCTTTAGCCAAAATGGGGTGTCTACAAACCTCTTTCTTGTAAATGTATATTGATGTTATTTATTTTTCAATGTTTATTTTTATTATAATTTCTTGATATTTAGATTTTTTTGACTAATGGCTAGGTGTTTAATAAAAAGAAAAAGTTTATATAAGGTTGCAATTTTAAAATGTAGAATTACAGATATACTTCAAAAATCCATCAAAAAATGTTGTTTTCATATTGAAAAACTCTCTAATTGATCATCTTGATATCGAGATGTATGAATACCGAAAAATATATGTATATCTATATATATTGAGTCTGTATCTTGCAATACATTATCTGGACCATCTATTTTCAAGATTTTCGTATGTTTATAGATTTACTTGATTTTAGCTATTTTTGAAATTTAAAATTTTATAATTAGAAATAAAAATACATTTTAAAATAATCTTAAAAAAAATTTACACCAAAATTACTTATCATAATAAAATTTGGAGGTGCGCCTTAATTGGATTGTTTAAGGTTGCAACCTTAAACCACACCCTTAATAACATTTCTTAACCATGTTTGCATACCTCGATGTTCTATATTCTACACCTACCCGTAACTAGCCACGTCTTTTACCTGCTTTTGACTCTTGAATTGAAATTGCATACATACTTGGGGATAATATACATGGAAGCACTTTTTTTTGACATGGTAAAACTTTCAAATAGCATGCTTCTATCGTGATTAGCGTTTCTTTTTTCATACAAGCCTTCAAGTGTTTTTCTTTATTAACATTCAACAACGAGCATATTTGTGAGTCCAAATTCAAAAGCTGAAAAAGTTCAAGAATTTGACTAAGTAATTTTGAAGACTCACTAAATATGTTGAGGTTGGAGGAGATTTAAGAGATATATGGAGGAGATTGAAAGTGGTTTTAGAGATTGTATACTATAAGACCATATTTTTTTTTTTTCTCCTCTAAAACTAAGAAATGCTTTTTCTTTATGTTTTTTCTTTATTCTTTATGTTCTAAAATTAGAAAAGGCCATATAAATTCGATTTTTCTCTTCTAAAATTAGGAAAGAGTATGCAGAAAGGAAATTATAAAAAGCAGAAAATATACCAAGTCTAAAATTAGGAAAGAGTAAACAAAAAGAAATTATAAAATTAGGAAAGAGTAAACAGAAAGGAAATTACAAGAACAAGAGAATGGACCGAGAGAAAACTATAGGAGTATGTTTTACTTTAAGAAAAAGTTTACATAAGGTTGCAACCTTAAATGTAGAATTACAAATGCGCCTAAAAATCCATCAGAAAAGGTTGTTTTAATGTTGAAAAACCTTCTAATTAATCATCTTGACATCCAGATATATGAATATTAAAAAAGAAAAGGAGAAGAAGATTTTGAATCGCAAAAATAATGCATCTTGCAACACATTATCTAGACCCTCAATTTTCAAGTTTTCCATATGTTTATAGATCTACTTGATTTTAACTATTTTTGGAGTTTAAAATTTTATAAGTAGGGATAAAAATAGACTTTCAAATAATCCTAAAAACATCTTACACCAAAATTATAAGTTATGATAAAATTTGGAGGCACGCCTAAATTGGATTGTTTAAAGTTGCAAACGTATAGAAACCACACCCTTTACTTTATCTTGAATTTCTATACTACTTGAAAGTTGAACCTCCATCACAATTTTTTGTACCTGTAAATCCATGCCCTCCCGATCAAACCATCCTCAAATGAATGTGAGATAGGTAAAAACCATCCTCAAATGAATGTGTGAGAGAGATTTCCAAAAGTTTCTCTTTCTTCAACCTAGTAAAAAAAGATTTCCAATTTTTGTAACCTTAAATTTTGAAGATATAATCTATTCAACCTAGTGACCAATCTCAAAAAGTGATGATGATAATAATACACATTGCCTAACCTAGTGACCAATCTCAAAAGGTGTTGATGATAATAATACACATTGCCTAAAATAATACACATTGCCTAAAATAATACACGTTGCCTAAAATAATACACATTGCCTAAAATAATAATACCTTAAGATTGAATAGAGTCCATCCAATTTTCATACACTTAAACATAAGTGTTAATGAACCCCAAATTAATTTTTTCCTGTTGTAAACACGTATCCATGGTTTTTAAAATTTAAAATCTAAAATCAAAAAAAAAAAAAAAATCCTCCTAAGTAACTCTTTTGACAAGGAAATAAGGTCTTGGGTACATAAGAATTTCACATGTGAACCAAACCATGGGAAAAAATAAAATTGAGAACTTTTTCATGTAAACTATTCTCACATAAAAATTATTATTTTCATAGTCATAAAAATTATTTTACATAGACAAACTACTTCATACAACCCCAAAAAAACTACTTCAAATTTGATTGTTTAGAGCGTCCGCCTTATATAAACTTTTCCCTAAAATGGAAGGTACTACCCAAAACAATCTTTGCATGTTCATGGGAACACAGTTTTTCTTTTTTATTACCAAAAAAAAAAAATTTGTTTTTTGAATGTCACACTGGAAATATTGTTAACTTGGTAATTAATTGGGAAATACCAGTGAGTCCAATAACTATGGGCTTGCATAAAATGAGACATTTAGTACAACGAGGTCATAATACTTATAACCATTTGATGTGATTGTTTGGGTGTATAATAAAGTTCGATAAAATTTCTTTTAAACTTTAAGCTTGGCCAATAAAATAAATGTAGTCACCCAATTACACATCCAATGGTCAAGATTAATTGTGACTACTTTGCACCAAAGTTAAATGGCCTTATTCTATACTTCTCCTATAACTATTCCTATGCAAAGAAAAATAAACCTAATAGATTTTGTGCTTTTTGGGGAGTATATTCTATATAGGATTTTATACTATGAGACCGTTTACCATTGTGATAAGAGCAAAATCACTCAGTATGTCTCACAAAGTTCGAGAAATTTCTTTTTGAAATTTGAGTCTAGTGAGTGACACATGATGTATTTGTACTAAAGTACTGTTCTCTTTGTATACTTTTCCTCTACACTAAAACATTAGAGTTGTATACAATGCTCATATAGGACTATACTATACTCTTACTCCCTAAGGCAGAAGACCTACATGAGAAAATCTTTTTTTAGTCCAAAATTTTGGGATCTATAAGTATATCACCAAATGATTATTTTCATAGAAATAAATTAAGAGTTTAGGCCTTAAAACACCTAGATCTTGCCCTCGAAAAATTATACTTGCTTAGTCTTAGGAGGTTAATTTTTTTGATGGAAATAGACAGTTATATTTAAATTACTTTAATTTGAAGTTGGCTATTAAGTTCCAAAGTTTACATGCCCAAATGTTGGGTCCAAAAACAAAATTGGTAAGATGAGGTTTACTGGGAGAAAATTCACAGTATGCTCCAGTGGGAGCAGCAAATTTTTAGCAAATAGTATCTTAGAGTATTTTTTAGGACCAAATTTAGGACATAACCTCATCAATCTATTGACGAGCGTCAGAGAGAGAGGGGGAGTCATGCACAATAAGTTCTTGAAAAAAAACAAAAGAACATATACTAAACAAGTTCTTGAAAAATTGAACGGTGAAGATTTCCAATTTTTGGATGATTCTAAAGAAAATTTTGAAATGCATCAAAGAGATGACATATTTTTAACCTAGTGTCCATTTCATTTGATTTAATTTCCAATCAAAGTACAGAGGAATAGTTGGAAATGAGTAGATTGTTAAGGGATTATATACTATGAGACCATTTATCTATATTATAAAGAAATCACAATCATTTTTAGCCCTTAGATGTCAAATTAGATGGTATGAAGTGTGTCACAATTATTTTTAGTCATTAAATGTCAAATTAGATGGTTGGTGTACGTCATGAAGTTTGAAAATTTTTTGTTTTTTTGTTTTAACCTGAGTCTAGTTAGTGGTACTCCTACAACTACCGGATTGAAATATGAGGGACAAGAGTGTTTGTGACATCTTTATACTAAAAGTAAATAGTCTATTTGAATATTTTTCCAAATGTTAAATAATTGATAAGTTTGGCATATTTTGATATGGACCCAGTTTATATGCGGCCAAGCCCGCATATGTAGAAATGTGTGCCTCTTAACAAATATAGTTTTGAGATGGATTTTAAGACTTAATTTTTAAGGACATGTAATATCTAACATGGAGATCATGAATTTAATAAAATAAATAACTTTTAAAAATTAAAAATATTAACTTTAGAAAGAAAACATTTGGACCATTAGTTTTCATTATTTTTAGATAGAACACCTACTTGCATCCATCTCTAAAATGGATGCTTCACACTTTCGGGACCGCATATGTAGAAATGCAGTTCGGACCGCATGAAACAATTTTTCTTGTGATATATTCCCCTTTGAGCTAAGTATCCAAAAAATCAAAATCCAACTTTTTTGTTTTTTTTTTTCTTAAAAAAAAAAAAAAAACCTCCTCTGGTAACACTCTTAAACTGCATCCAAAAATTTCAGATAAGGAAAACTCTTCTTAAGAAAGTCTTTGGCCCAACCAAGTCGGTACAATGTACTCTAGCATGAGTGCCTTACAAGCTCTCAAATAAAGTAAAAACAAATGCCCATAACTTTTTAACAAGGGCGCTGGAGAACCTTAGTAATTCTTGAAATACAATTGACGTATTTTCAGGAAATGATTCGCATTGAAGATTATCAGAGATAAATTAATAACGTATTGAAGATTATCCTAAATGGACATAAATTGATGTAATTGTTTCTCTAACTTAATAAAAGGAATTATATACGATGAGATCAAGTATTTTTTGTACAAGACGGTCACAATTATTTTTAACCATCAATTGTAAAATTTTACGGCTCTAAATGTGTCACATAGTTCGAAAATTTTTATTTTGGACATTTTACCTAGTCAATGACATATCATCAACCATCCGATATCATTTCACATCCTCAACCATCTGATATCACATCTAACGGCCAATAGTAATCGTGCCGTCCTTGTATCAAAGATAGATAAATAGGATTTAATAAAATTCTTCCTATTCTTGTTAACAATAAGAATATCCTGAATGGACATAACATTAAGAATTTTGTATATTTGAAATCCAATAAAATATATAAATTTGCAATCTCAAGGATTCTTGTAATGGATTCTTCAAATCTCTTGTTTGGACATACAATACAAAATGAGAAAGTATATAATAAGACTATTTACCTTTAATATAATGTGGTCATAATTAATATTGACCATTGAATGTGAAATTGGGTAGCTATATTTATTTCATTGACCAAGCTGAAAGTCCCAAAGGAATTTTATCGAACTTTGTGATACACCTAAATGACCAAATTTCACATCAGAACGTTGTAAGTAATTGTGACCTCCCAGTACAAAAAATAAATGGTCTCATTGAATCCCATACAAAATTCATTGATTCCTTACAATCATTTACATATCCATCGTTTGGTAACTAAATTTGATAAAGTTCCTTTTAAAAATTTTAATATACTTTCTTGCTCTCTAAAACTTTGAGATAATCTCTTTCTAGAATTTCATATGGTTTCTCTCTCTAAAATTGTAATATACTTTCTCTCTATAACTTAAAATTTGAAATTCTCTCTCTAAAAAAATTGAGATAGTTTTTCTCTCTAAAAATTTCATGTGCTTACTCTCTCTAAAATTTAATATAACCTATTTCTCTAAAATTTAATATAACTTATTTCTCAAAAAGTTTAAGATACTTTATTTAAAACTTAAAATTTGAGATAATTTCTCTCTAATAATTTTGACATAGTTTCTCTCTCTTAATTTTTTTTAGATAGTCTCTCTCTAAAATATGATATTTTTTTCTATTTAAAATTTTAATATACTCTCTCTTTAAAACTTAAAATTTGCGATAATTTCTTTCTAAAAATTTTGAGATAGTTTATCTCTCTAAAAAAATTTAGATATTTTTTCTCTCTAAAATTTGATATAATTACTCTATAAAATTTTAAGATGTTTTCTCTCTCTAAAACTTAAAATTTGATATAGTTCCTCTTTAAAATTTAATATAGTTTCTCTCTCTTAAATTTTAATATACTTTCTCTCTAAAACTTAAAATTTAAGATAATTTCTCTCTCTAAAAATTTTTAAGTAATTTTTCTCTTAAAATTTTAGGTACATTCTCTATTTAAAATTTGATATAGTTCCGCTCTCTAAAATTTTAAAATACTTTCTCTCTCTTAAACATAAAATTTGAGATAGTTTCTCTCTAAAATTTTAAAACAATCTCTCTTTCAAATTTTAAGATACTTTTCTCTCTTAAATATAAAATTTGAGATAATCTCTCTAAAAATTTTGAGACAGTTTCTCTCTAAAAAATTTAAGATACTTTCTCTCTCTTAAACATAAATTTTGAAATAATTTCTCTCTAAAAAATTTGAGACACTTTATCTCTCTAAAAAAATTTAGGTAGTTTCTCTCTTTAAAATGTGATATAGTTTCTCCCTCTAAAATTTTAATACTCTCTAAAACTTAAAATTTGAGATAGTCTTTCTCTTTAAAATTTTTGAGATAATTTCTCTTTAAAAATTTTCAGGTACTTTTTCTCTCTAAAATTTTCATACCTACCAAATGTGCTATAAGTTTTGGTCGACAGACAGAAAAGTGGAATCCACGGGCCTTGGAAATTCAAAATCCATGTCCCAATCGGCCCCAAAATAAAACTATAGGTGTATGTTTGACTTAGACTATAGGTGTATGTTTGACTTAGTCTTGGATTTCTGTACCAACCGTATACCATTTGGAAGTGGAACCTCCATCACTATTTTTTCCATTCCCACCTGTAAATCCATGGCCCCAACAAACCATCTACAAATGAATGAGAGATTTCCAAAAGCTTGCATTTCTTCAAAGACCAAACTTTAGTATGGTCCACACGTCACAAGAACAACTGTCGTTCCATAGAGAAAGGTTGAACAAAGCTCAAGGAAAAAAGAAAAAGAGAAAAGAGTGGGGAAGAGAGAGAAAACAGTTGTTTTAGACCATATTTAGCATTGACTTTTCTCTCTCTAGAAATGGAAATGGAGAGAGAGAGTTCTGTTTCTCCCAACACCTCCTTGCTTGGTCCTATAGCATTTTTCTTATCTATGTAGAATTGAATATGTTTGAGGGAAGACATGGGAATTGGAAACTGAGAGTCTCTCTATTAGCTGTATGCAGACCAGGTAGAATTGAGAACAAATTTATGGTCAAATTTGTTTGAATAATTTCGTTTTCGATTGGAGAGAAAATAGGCGGATTCAGTTTGTTTGTGACATGACAAGGAATTTGATGACGCAGAAAGCCCATGTTTAAAGCATTGGGTCAAAGGATTCACCTATGAAACTTATTTTGTGGGCACAAACACTAGGTCTCTGTTTTTTTGCTGTTTTCAAGTGCATTCATGTATGTGACTGCAATTTTTGCAGGATGCCAAGATCAAGTGTTGGGCTCTGTTTTTGCTAGTTGCTCTCTCTCTCACACACACAGAGTGGAGCCTGCGTGTGAATTCACGAAGGCTGGTTTCATGGGCAATTGTTTGAATGCAAATGTTAGACCAAAGAAATCAAATACAGTAACGTTATCTTCCCGTGAGTCTCTCTCTCTCTCTCTCTCTCTCTCTCTCTCTCCTATTTGGGCTCTCATTTTTTGGCAATTTTTTCACAGAAACTTCAAACTCTGGCCTGTGTCCGAGGGCCCAAGTTCCATTCCCTTCCAGTAATAAAACATCTGCTTTCAGCATAAACAGCTGTGGAGACACGCCGACACCACGAATCAAGGGAGATGCAAACTCTTGTCAAAATTTGAAGACTTTCACTTTCGATGAGCTCAAAGCTGCAACGAGGAATTTCCATTGCGATGGTCTTATCGGCGAGGGAGGTTTCGGGTTTGTGTTCAAGGGTTGGATCCATGAAAGTACTCTCTCTCCTACAAAACCAGGCATGGGTATTGTTGTGGCTGTCAAAAAGCTAAAGTTGAATGGCCTACAAGGTCACAAGGAATGGCAGGTAATTTATACTTCTTTCACATAGTTTTTGTATATGGGGCTGATCAAATTGAGGAATTACTTGAGCCATCTCTCTCTCTCTCTCTACTTCTTCTTCTCTCTCTCTCTCAAACTATCTGGCTCAGCTCGGCTATGAAAAACCTGCGAACTAAGAGAATTCGAAGTTTAGTTTCTTGCTTGGGGGAAGTTAAATCTCTCTCTCTCTTGGTAGACAGAGGTGAACTATTTGGGGCAGCTTCACCATGAGAATTTGGTTAAGCTCATTGGGTATTGCTCAGAAGCAGAGAACAAACTCCTGGTCTACGAATTCATGCCTAAGGGGAGCCTTGAGAATCACCTATTTAGGAGTATGCAAGCAACAACTCCCCATTTTCCATGCTTTCAGATTTCTTCAATCAAAACTGGCCAACATTGGGCTGTTTAAATTCAAAATGCTCCACCTCTAATAACTTTGTTTTGGAACCGATTCTCTGTCTCTCTCTGTAAAGCAGGAGGTCGTCACACTCTTCCCTGGGATGTAAGAGTCAAAGTTGCCATGGGTGTTGCCCAAGGACTTTCATACTTGCATAATGCAGAGATTCAAATTATCTACAGGGATCTCAAGGCTTCAAATATTCTACTAGACTCGGTATGTCAAAATACAATAAAGTTTCCATCGACATCTCACTCTTAAAGGAAATTATAGGGATGCATGCATCAATTCATCAAAATGCTTAAATGCATGCAAACAACATGCAGGATTTCAATGCAAAGCTGACAGATTTCGGGTTCGCGAGGGAAGGCCCTAGAGGAGATGACAGTCATGTATCAACCAGAGTGGTGGGGACTCATGGTTATGCTGCTCCTGAATATCTTGCAACAGGTCATGCCTTTTCCTCCTTTGCTTTTGAATTTTATTACTTCTTACAAAATATTTTGGTGGGATTGTATGCTCTCAGATTTTTTATCAATGTTTTTATCATCGGGCTCGGCCCCTGCCCATGCTGAGGTACTCAGCTGAATCCAAGTATATACTCAGTCAAGTACTTCACACCTCCAAAAATCTTTGAAAAAGAAAAATCCCAAAAAAAAGGAAAAAAATCAGGTAAAAAGTGGAGATAGCTTTGGGAGGAGAGAGATGGAAAAGGGGTGGATCCTCCATCTCCGTTTTAGAGAGAAGGGGTGGATTCTCCATCCCCCCTTTAGCGAGAGAGAGAGAGAGAGAGGAAAACTGGAGGCAGATTTCTTCCTCTGAGAAAGAGAGAGATGAATAAGAGATCGGATCTGCCCAGCACTTAGAGAGAGAGTTGAAAGTGGGCAGGTCTGGCCCCATTAGAGAGAGGAAAAAGGGGGCACAACTGCCCCCTTCAAGAGGGAGAGAGATAAGAGGACAAGAGAGATGAAAAGGTGGGGAGGGCGAGGGCAGAACGACACCCCTTCTAGAGAGAGATAAGAGGGGGCTTCACCTGCTCCCCTTTAAGAGAGGGAGAGATGAAAAAAGGGGATGGTTTTGCCCCCTTTTAGGGAGAGAGAGAGAGAGAGAGAAACCATTTACTTGAGTGAGTTCATGGGTACTCAGCTCGGCAGGCCAAGGCCAAGCAACTCAACTGAGTTCCAAGTGAGCTTAACATTATGCTATTTACTTTTGGTACAAGTCACAATCACTCTCAATTATTATACGTCATATCCAACAATTGGGGATGTGTCACAAAGTTCAAGATTCTTTCGAACTTTTTGAGCAAGGGGATATGTGACCTCGTACCAAAAGTGTGAACGGTCTTATTGTGCCCTTTTCCTATTTCAATTTGAGTGACAGTTCAGGGGAAAGTCACAATGGATCCAAAAATTTGTAATGCCCCCAAGCCCTTTATCTAAAGAGCACACTATTATGACTGAAGAACAAAATAAAACACACACCAACCAATAAAAACATAAATTAACCTGTGCAAATTTATAACTTCAGTTAAACTGTAACTAAGCTTGGCAAAGTTTTAACCAAGGTACCTCAGCCTTAGGTAAGCTTCAATTAGAGATGGAATGTGATATAAGCCTTAAACCTCAAACACACTCTTGATTAACCATTTTGAACAAATTAGCCAGGTTCAGTTTCACAACAAGGGCCCAAGCTTAACAAAGCAAAGTTGAGCTTGCCAATCCAGTCAATGTTCATATAACATAGGTGTGGCTTGCCCAAAGACATATTGAACCAAACTTCTTGTCTGATCCAATTCGGATAAACTGGGTCCTAGTCGATCTAAACAACCCACCATGACAAAACAGCCCACCTAATATGGTTGTAATAGCCTGGGTCCAGTTCAATCCAAACCAGGCCAAAGCAGGTCGAACTGGTCAATCCGGTCTGATTCTAACAACATGGGCTGGTTCAATTTACTAAAATGAGTCTGGTTCTACGGAAACCAGGTCAAACTAATCAGCCAAGTCCAGTTTCGTTAATGGAGAGTAATGAAGTTTTCTTTTTTTGACAAATCAGGTCGCTTGACAACAAAGAGTGATGTATATAGCTTTGGGGTTTTGTTGCTTGAACTATTGTCAGGGCGGCGAGCAATCGAAGAGTCAAAATCTCAGGCTGAGTGGTGCCTGGTCAACTGGGCAAAGTCATTTTTAACGGAAAGAAAGAAAGTATTTCGAATTATGGATACAAATTTGCAGGGCCAATACTCTCACAGAGAGGCTCAAGTGGTAGCTACATTAGCCCTCCAATGTGTCAGTTGGGAAGCCAAAACCAGGCCGAAAATGAGAGAGATTCTCAACATTTTGGAACAGTTGAAAGATAAAGGAAATGATGAAAATCCCCCAAACCGAACGGCTCGAGTATTAAAGGCCCACTAAGAATGCATCCATGCATTTGAGTCCAAGTAGGAATTGAGACTTCCAATCATAACAAGGTAGGCTGACTTAAGTCACTGGACCCTAACTGTGGTTACATACAAATGGGTAAAATTCGAAGGTTTGTCATGAAACAAGATCACACTTCATCTCATTTGTGCCATTCCTCCAACTCGAAATTTCTTTGCTTTTGTATTTTTGTTTTTCTTTCTCTTTTTTCCACCATTTGGAACATTTTTCATTATTTTTTATTATCCCTTCTTCTTGCACATAATCCTTCTTTTCTTATATTTTTTGCTCTACGAAATTATTTTACTAAAAGATCCAGATTTGAAACATGGGTTGGGATAGCTACCATCAGTCTAAACGATCAAACATATATGCATTTCTATTCCAATATCAGTTTCAGGTGGCGTTTGTGTGTACAAATTTTCCATGGGAGAAAATAGTCAAATAATGAAATAACCTATCTACACTATCCATGCATATCAATAAAATACAATGGACTATTGGCAAGAGTAAATTACTCTGAAATACATTGTATAATACACCTATATAATACTGAATAGTTTACCCGAGACATGCTCCTCTTCGATTTTTGGACCAAACTACCGTTTCTGATATTAACATCCAATAAATAGAACGATACATTGGTATGGTAAACAAGATTAACACACAAATCTAGAAATGGTCCAAATTTTACTTAGCAAGAACATAATCTTATTGAAATTATGCGATATTCTTCTCATGCTTAACGCTAATTTTCTGACATATTGCTCAATGAAGTTTAACTATTTGACCAATTTTATGTAAAAGAAACAGACATAACTATGGAAAATTACTTTACTCTGACATATACAATACAAATACAGTACACCCATACTATATAGACTACTTTACCCCTAAGACATGTTCCTCTTTCAGTTTGGACCTATTCATAATATGGAAACTACCCAATTAGTAACAACAACATAAAGAACAAGAATTCTCAATATATAGATGGGCACTCACGAATTATTTGATCAGTGAAACCAATGGATTCTTCTATTTTTTATCTACTTGTTCTTGAACTGAACCAGTAGCAGGACCTACTTAAACATGTACCCTCAGTTACTCTCTCATTTCAGAACATGAAGTGGTAAGGTTGCTGTACATTGTTTGCCGCTGTTTGAATAACAAATTAAAAGAATAATTTGGACTATGAAAGAAGAAATAAGCAAAGCATATATAGAAAATGATGTATCAATAAAAAAAAGTTAATCAAGGATTATGTCAATCATGCTAAAAGCATCAAGGCCGTTTCAGTGATATCAAGAGAGAAATAAAGGCTGTCATCACCATGCCATGTAATAAGAATTATTTATTAAATCAATCCCTGTAAAATTGATAATTTTCAAGAGTAAAACATATTTTCTCACAAAACAATTTGCGCCACCTGGGAGAGATCAAGCTAATTTTCCTACAACCCAAAAATTTCTTATCAAACATTATCCTCTATCACTAGTCTCCAGAGAGACAAAACAACAGGTAATAGTTTCGAGGAATGTCATATAAACACTAGTTTAAAGCAAAGCTATTAGTTGGTCACAAGTTCAAAACAAAGAAATTCACCTAAAGAATGAAATGGTGCGCAACCTTTATATCACTCGCCATTGCTCTTAAACCGCTGTACAGTTAGCATACTCAACTCCATGTAACGCTGGGCACAGTTAGAGAGGCATGTGACTTCACTATGACTGAAGCTGCTCCCAACACTACCAGTAACGCATTTATCCCAGCAAACATCAGTGAGCTTTGCCACCATTTGATTTACCATAGCCCTCTGCTGCTCTTGCTGTAGAAGACATCACACTAAAGTTAGTCCAGTTACATACAAGCAATCAACTTAGAAATTTTTAAGATTGGAAGTTTATTCCTTATTATATGATGTGGGCTTGCTTTGGACAACCATGGGTTAAGACATGTTTTATGTTTAAAAAATAGAAAAGTGGACCACCAATATATTAGGTCCCAATTTTCTGAATGAATTACCCAGATGTGGATATATAGTTTAAACGAGTGTTTTAAACTGTCGGATGTGGTCCCGAAGCGGTCGCGGGGCCGATGCGGTCCAGATGCCGGTGCATCACCCCAATGCGGTCAATAAATATAAAAAATTCAAAAAATCTCAAAAAATAGGTTAACACATGAGGTGATTTATGTGATAGTAGGTATTTAATTTATGAATAAAGTTTTTATAGAACCAAGGCTCTAAACAATCAAATTAGAGCCCAACTCAAAAATTTCATTAGAAGAGGCTGTTTTGATGCCCTAATGTCCTCAAATTGATCATCTCAACATCAAGATGCATGGACATGAGCAAAATTGGATTTCAAGTTTAGAAATACTGCATCTTATAATGCATTTTTTGGACCGTCAATTTTCAAGATTTTCAAGTTTTCGTAGATTTGCTCGATCTACACTCTATTTGAAGGTTTAAATTTTATAATTAAAAATAAAAATACATTTTAAGGCTATCACAAATATTTCCAATATGAAAACCACATTTCTCAACACAATTTGAAGGTGTGCTTTACTTTGATTGTTTAGAACCCCGGCTCCATACAAACTGCACCCTTAATTTATTCATTAACTCCAATTTTCTTGACTGTCAGAGACTCAGATTCCCCTGATAAAAGACATTAGAAATGGAAATTAGAAACTAGAAACTAGAAGCTAACTTTATAGAAGACATTAGAACTTAGAAGACATCATATTATCATTACTCAAAAACTTCCAAAAACCATAATCACAATTTCGCAATTGAAAATTTTAAAGTCACAAAGTCCAAAGCAAAAAAAATTTCACATCTTCTTGGCCCTTGAAACCCTTGATATGTTGACAAATCTATGCTCAAACTTCTTCAAAACACCACCCAAGCTAATTCCAATCCAACCAACACCTAAAGCAAATTGACAATTTTTTAAAGAAAATTTCAGCCAACTTTTTACCTCTTCGTTTGATCCAAAAGCAGCCACATTTATGGCTGTTTTTTTTTTGGGAGTTTAATACCCCCAAAACCCTTTACCCCCCTTTTGGGGGTGGGGGGGAATGACTACAATACCTTGCTTGTGGGCACTATTTTTTGCCCACGGGTTATGCGGCGCATATGCGCTATGCGCTATGCGGCTGCATATGCAGTGGGATGTGGCACATATGCGAGGGCATCCTACCAACGCGCATATGTGCCCCTATGCAATGCACTTCAGGGCGCATAGCGCATTATGCGGCAATGCGGTCACAATTTAAAAACAATGGTTTAAACTAAGAGCAGGCAATGTAGGTTACTTATTGAGAAACTTCCAACATCACGCACCAACGGGCATTTCCTTGTTATTAGTCTCTCTGGGCTGGTCATTCCTTGCATGGTTTCCTCTGTTTAGAAAGGTGGAACAGAGGTTGTGAGTCAATTTTGACATTTGAACTTCATTTTTTCAAATATCAATTAGACAAGTCATCTTGAGAGTCGTCATGCGAATCATCAATATCATCCTCGACGGCCTCCATGTATTCTTCTTCATCGGTCTCCTCTGAGCCAGCTTCTTCCTCGACCTCTGAAGCTAATGTGCGAGTGCGACTAGACCCAGCAGCTCATCTACTCCTTTGTGCTCTAGTGTTAGATCGATCTTCTTCCTTAACCCCTGTTGCTAGCTCGACATCAAGCCATGTAAGATCCTCACCGTCAAACACACGCTCTTGTCTTGGATCCACGGTCCACTCACATATGGAATCACCATCAGCTTCATATAATTGAATAGGGTTGAGCTTCGTACGATTTTCAAACCTCTCCCTAAGCCGCTCGTTACACCGCATATAAACCAAATCATTCAACTTCTTCTGCTCCAACCTATTTCTTTTTTTTGTATGGAGCTGTGGTAGAAATTTGAAATCAGATAAATTACATTTTAGATTAGAAAATTGAAATTCAAGAAATAAAGATTAAGGAATAAAGAGTAAAGGACTTACATGCTCAAATGCACTCCAATTGCGCTCACAACCAGATCAGCTACATGTGAGCTTCAACACTTGAATAACGAGACGTTGTAGATTTGGTGTCTCGCTTCCATATAATGCCCACCATGCCACTGTATAATATTTTATAATTTAGAATATAGTTAAAAATTACGGGTACTATACATAAAGTAAGAGAAAAGTAATATTATTTTTGGGCTTTTGGCCTTTACCTGGATATGTAGTGTCCCTATTTCGAGTGGCAATATCTCTCTCAAAGTTTTCCAAAGCTAACTTGAACTTAATCAATTCATGGCTCTAGATCTCATCCTAGATATCTTTGTCTGGCACCAACCTCTCCAGCACACCCACCATTTATTACATGATCTGACTCAATGGATGGGTGCTTGTAGTGAAGAGATGGGTTTAGAAAATAACCGGCTGAATGGAGGTGCCTATGAAGCTAGGTATCCCATCTCCTATCAATAATTTCAAGCATAGCCTTGCGCATAGTTTCATCATCATTTAAAACATCTTTTATTTCAGTTCTTGCCCTAGTCATTGCCTCATGTATGTAGCCCATGGCGGGCTTCGCATCACCATCAACCAGTCGAAGCACTCTCACTAAAGGGTAAGCCACCTCCAATGCAATAATTATGATTCCAAAAAGATGTATTCAAAATAATTTTTTCAGCCTTTCTCCCATCCTTATGCTTTGACCATTTACTTTGACACCATTGATCTGAAGCAAACATGGTCCTCAAGGCACTTTTTTGCTTGGCTAGGCTTCGAAGAGTGAGAAATGACGTGACAAATCTAGTGATACCCGGTCTCACTAATTCTCTCTTCTTTGTAAAAGACCTCATCATGCTTAAGACTATGGTATGATTGTAAATAAATCCAACAACAAACATAGCTCTTGAAATCACCCCACTAAATAAAGATGTTGTACCCGTCTCCTTAAGCATAAGATTAACACAGTGAGCTGCACAAGGTGTCCAAAACATATGCTTCCTTTTCAAAGTCAAGAAATGCCCAGCTGCAGCATAGTTGGCACAAGTGTCAGTGATAATTTGTACCACATTTTGCTCCCCAACAAAATCGACAATCTCATCCATCAATCCAGATAAGCATATACCATCATGTGACTTCTCTGATGCATCAATAGACTTAACAAAAAAAAGTACCTGTTCGGCAGTTAACCCAAAAATTAATGAATGCCCTTGATTTCCCATCGGACAAACAATCACAAATAATAGTAGCCCCATATTTCTCCCACCACCTTTCTCTCTGAGAAATCAAAATTTTATTCACATCAAATACAGCATCCTTCAACAAGGGCTCCCTAACCTCATGTAGTCAAGGAGGAATAAGTCCTGGGCCATATTGCCCAATTGCCTGGACCATACATGCAAAACCATCCAGAGTTATAGTATTAAAAGGAATGCCGACCATGTAAATCCACTTTGCAATCCACTTACATACCAACTTCCTTTGTTCTTTCTATATTTATTGTCAATTGTAGTTTGTTTTGTTTTTTTCTTCCTCTCCTGAACCACAATTTCAGGGCTAGGGGTGAAAAAAGAATCCATTGGCCCCTTAGAGAGAGGTGTTCTTCTCTCAGCACTACCACCAATATTTATAACCCTCTCTCTTGAGGTTGGAGTATGAGTACCCCTTTGCCTCATAGCAACTTCAGACATATCATCGTCATCATCATCATCATCATCATCATCATCATCATCATCATCATTAATATCATCAAATAATTGCATATCATCAAGTAATTCCTTTCTTTTCTTTTCTTTTTTCTCTTTATCGTTTTTCAATCTATCCAAATATTCGCTAATCTCATTTTTTATATCATCTGTAGCTTGTGGGCATGCTCTTACATTCCCAAAAATTCCGGCTAAATGCTCTTTTTGTCAAAAAATACCACCCATATAAGTATTTCCACAGAGCAAGCATATCACACAATTTCTATCTTTCAGATTTTTTAGTTTGGCATATTTCCAAGCCGGATCCTTGTTACTAGATGATTGAGAAGAAAACATTGCCCCAAAAATAAGTATAACAGTATTATCGTACAAGAAGGAATAAAAAGTTACCGACTCTGTGGAGTAGTACTCGATTTCTTCACGGCCTCTGAAATCCCCCATTTCTTATCACAAATTCACCTTAACACCCCCAAATCAACAATAAAAGGCATCAAATGAACATCCAAGTATCAAACAACCGCCAAATCGAAGATTTGAATGAAAAACTTTTCGTCAAATTTTTTTTTTTCTTCGATTTGATGCAAAAAAAGCCACAAAAGTGGCTGGAAATCTTCGATTAGGGGGTATAGCATCCCCTCAAACAGTTTCCCTAAACATTGGAACAAAACAAAGACCATTTTGCCCCTCCCTGAGAGGCAAAATCGAAAAAACATTTCTTGAAAACAGATGCGGGCGAGATGCGGTCTGATGCGACCATGATGCAGGATGCGGCCATGATGAGGCCTGATGCGGCGCATATGCAACTGCATATGTCAAAAGCGCATATGCGCCTGAACGGGATGCGGATGCGAGCGCATCCCGCATGATGCAGCCGCATTTTAAAACACTGGTTTGAAATTCTAATTTTAAGATACTTATTCCTTGGCATTTTGACACTATATCAGTCATTTCTCCCTTTAATTTTTCATTTCTTCATGCAATTAAACAGGCTAAAATGAAATTAACATCAGCTGACTATTTGGATGATACACTCAACTAAATTAACAACTACAAGAAAGGAATGAAAACAAAACATGATGAGGAAACCCAATCAAGAGCCCATCATTATCATCATCATCTGAGCCTTATCCCAACTATTTGGGTCGCTACACGAATCTTACCTTCAGTTAGACCATAAGTCACCATATATTTTCTTACTACTTCCATCCATATCTTTTGGGGCCTTCCCCTTGCCCTTTTAGAGTCTTACTCTTGAACCAAATCACCCCTCCTAATTAGTGTTCTTCTAGGTCAATGTTGTACATGACCAGCCAACCTGAGTATACTTTCCCTCATTTTATCGCTTTTTGGACTACTCCCTCGAGTGTATTCATTTCGAATTCTACTCTTACTTGTGTTGCCACTCATCGATTTCAACATCCTTGTCTCAGCTATACTTATTCTATGGATATGTTGTTTTTTAACCACCCTACATTCCATCACATAAAGCATGGCTGGTCTAATAGTTGTCTTATTTCTTTGGTATGTGACAATCACATAAAACTCAAGAAGCACATCTCCACTTCATCCACCCAGCTCTAATTCTATGAGCAATATCTTCCTCTATCTCTCCACTTTAAGTACCGAAACTGTAGGAATAAAAAAATAACCTGAAATCAGATTGGCACGTGAAGTGGTAATCTGGCTTCTTCCAGAAAGAGACCAAAAAGTCAGTTCGGCACTTGTACAACTAAAAGAGAACCCAAAAGTTAGTTTGGCACTTTAAGTGTGTTACCAACTTATAGCAAAGAAAGATAATCCAGAAATTGGTTTGGCACTTGAAGTGTCGGACCCACTTATTGCAAGAAGAGAACCCAGAAGTCAATTCAGCACTAGATGTACATAATTACCTTCTAGCAAAACAGAGAACCTAGAAATTGGTTCTGAATGTCAAACCAATACAAGACATTCTTATTAGACAAGTATATGGGTGTGCACATTGTTTTTGCTAAGCATATTGGTTCGGCACTTCAAGTGCTGGACCAATACTTAACCCTCAAAAATGGGAAAGTGCTAGAGGCAAACATGCGGTTAAAAAAAAGGCAGTTTAGCACTTGTGAGTATTTTTGGAAAATATTCGACAAAAAGAGGACCTCAATGTAAAACATGAAAATTTTGGGACAAGTTTTTTATTCCAAAAAATATATAGGATATTTAAATCAATTTTCCTTTTATAATGTTAACAATATCTTTTGATAGATATAATGGTAATAATAATATCAATATTTAACTTTTTAGTAAATTGGTAACAATATTGCATAAAGCCTATATACAAATGCAAAAGGCAGTAGTCCAGAGTTTGCATTAAGACCCATAACCTAAAACCCTCTTAGGGCCAATTTGAATATCAAGAAAGGGAACTCATTTCCATGGAGATCAAGCAATCCTCAGTTTTGATTCCATTTGGAGATGAAATATATATCTTCGTGTGGATATCTCTCTCCACATTTTGAGGCCAAAACATGGAGATGTGTATTCCATCAAAATAGGTGGAACACTGATCTCCCAGAGACAGCTCTACATGCAGACTTCAGAAAGAGGACTTCAAACGTCCCAATAATAGTTTTAGTAATAGCAATTATAATATTGTTATTATTATTAGTATCATCATCGTCGTCGTCAAAGCCTTTTCCCAACTAATTGGGGTCGGCTACACAAATCCCGGTCTGTCATTCTGCTCTATTAAGGGACATACCCTCAGTGAGGCTATAAGTCCAAATATCTTTTCTCACTACTTCCAACCATTCCTTTTGGGCCAACCCCCCTTTTTGCACCTTCTACTAGTACTAACTCGCATCTCCTAACATATGTAATATTGGGTTTGTGCCACACATGGCCAACTTACCTAAGACTACTCTCTCTCTCATCTTATCGCCTATTGTTGCTACACCTAAATTTTTCCAAACGTATTCATTTCGAATTCTATTCGTTCTTGCCTTGCCACTCATCCATCTCAACATCCTCATCTCCGCTACACTTATTTTATGGGTATATTGTGTTTTGACCGTCCAACATTCCGTCCCATAGAGCAAAGCTGGTCTCACAGCTGTCATATAAAACTTGTCCTTTGGCTTCATTGGTATGTTGCAATCACATAAATTTCGGTTGCACATTTCCACTTCGCCCACCCAGCTCTAATTCTATATGTGACATTTTCATCAATCTCTCCATTTTTTTGGATTATTGATCTAAGATATCGAAAGTGCGCTCTTTTTGGTATTTCCTGACCGTCAATCTTAACTGCTTCCTCGTCTCTACTCCTATTATTACTAAACTTGCACTCCGTATACTCTGTCTTAGTCCAGCTAATTTTAAAAACTTTAGATTCTAGAACATCCCTTCAAAGTTATGTGTGTTGACGCCTTTTCAGGTCTCATCGATCAAAACTAATCTACAAACAACATGCACTACGGTACCTCATCTTGTAGGTGCTTAGTTAAGTTTTCCATAACTAAGACAGAGGTATGGGCTCAATGTTGACCCATAATGTAGGCCTACTATCATTAAAAACTCATTTGTCTCTCCACTAGTTGTTGTACACTACTTAATGCTTCATCGTAAATATCTCTCACCAAGGCAATGTAGTGTCTAAAGACTCCTTTTTTTTCCAACACCAACCAACAAATCTCGAGGTACTCTATCATAAGCTTTCTCTAGATCAATAAAGACCATCTGGAGTTCTTTTCCTTCGCCCTAAACTTCTCAATCAGTTGCCTAAGTAGGAATATAGCCTCGGTTGTTGACCCTTCTGGCATAAGACCGAATTGATTTTCCGATACACTCATTTTATGCCTTAATCATTGCTCAATCACTCTCTCTCAGTGTTTCATAGTGTGGCTCATAAGTTTGATCTCTCGATAGTTCGCACAATTATGTTTCACCTTTGTTCTTGTAAATAGGTACCACAGTATTTTTCCTCCATTTGTCTGGTATTTTCTTTGTTCTCAATACCTTGTTGAACAACTTGGTCAGTCAGTCAATGCCAATCTCCCCCATACACTTCCAAACCTCTATCGGGATATCACTGGTCTTAAAGCCTTTCCTATCTTCATCCTTTTCAAAGTTTCTTCCACTTTTGATATCTTAATCCTATGAATATATTTATGACCTCCGCCCTCATTTATGCCAATAGTTCCTTCTACCGCTATGTTCCAATTTTGTTCGTGATTTAATAACTTTTGAAAATAAGCTCTCCACTTTTTGTTGACCTCTTCATCCTTCACCAAGACCCTTTGACCCTTACTCTTAATGCATTTAATATGGTCTACATCCCTACAATTTTTTTCTCATTTTTTCTAAGTTGAAGACATCTTTTTAGCCTTTTCTTGTTCTCAGTTTACTGTATAGATTATCAAATGCCTTAAGTTTAGCCTTATTATTTTTTTAGCCTTATCTTAGCATTTTTATATTATTCTAAGTTTTGATCATTTCTATTACACTGCCAAATTTTATAACATGATCGTTTTTCGCTAATGGCATTTTGAAGTCTGAACCTCATCACTCCACCACTAAGTTTCCTTATCAGGATTTATTTTCCCTCTAAATTCTCCTAAAACTTCTTTTGCCACTTTCTTAATACAGTTAACCATCTCATTCCACATAACATTAACCTCGTATTCAGAGTTCTAGTTTCCTTCTTTAACTAATTTATCACTAAATAAGTCTATTTTCTTATTTTTTAAAATTCCACCTCTTAGTTCTTGGCACCTATTTATTTTACCCCTTCTCTTCCATGTCTTTATGCAGACGTCCATAACCACGAGCCTATGTTGGGTAGTCAAACTCTCTCCTAAGATAACTTTGCAATCTTCACTTGATGGTCAATCTACGTTCGTAACTAGGAAGAATTCTATCTGGTTTTTAGGTATATAGGTTATTAGATGTTCATCTCATTTTTTAAAGTAAGTGTTTACTAAGTGTTTACTATTGCTAGGTTGTAGGCCATAGCAAAATCTAGAATAGCCTCACCCATCTTATTTCTTTCACCAAACCCATATCCCTTATGTACCCTTTCATAACATCTACCATCCTTCCCTACATAACCATTAAAGAGCCCTCCTAAAAAGGTCCTTTCTCCTTTTGTATGCCTTGGCCTATTCCATCTATGTCCTCCCAAAATTATCTTTTACTTCTATCCTATAATCCTACTTGTGGTGCATAAGCAATAATTACATTAATTATCTCTTCCCCTTATACAAGTTTAAGTAATAGGAGCCTATCACCTATTCTCTTGACATTAACTACTTTATCTTTAAAATCTTTGTCTGTTATTATGCCTATGCCATTTCTATTATTATCCTTTCCTTTATACCAAAATTTAAACCCATCTATTTCTTTAGTTTTTGCTCATTTTCATTTAATTTTCTATAGACAGGTTATGTTTACTCTCCTTCGTCTCATTGTATCCACTAACTCCATACTCTTACCTGGAAGCGGTGTTTCAAAAAGCACTAAGCAGCGCCTAGGCGGCCGGGGGGGTCAAGGCCGCCCAGCGCCTATTCTGGCGCCTAAAACCTAGGCGGCCCAGTAGAAAGAAATTTTTTTTGAGCTTTTTCTCTTTCTAGAATAGGCTCTAATGGGTTTTAGGGTTCAAATTAACCTAAAACCCACAATTTTGCCTTTTTAGTATCAAAAAAAATCCAAAAATGCCCTCAACGAGTGGCATTTCCTCCCTTGGGCGGGATGCAGGCCTTGGGCGGCCGCCTAAGCGGGTTCCGGGTGCCTAGGAAGGCGCCCAGGGATATTCGCCTAGTTTGGCTGCTTAGGCTTGGGCAATGCACCCAAGCCTTCTAGACTGCCCACCCAGGCATTGGGCGGTCCGCTTTTTAAAACATTGCCTGCAAGCGTTCCTACATTCCATATGGCTAGACAAATCCTATTCTCTTGAACTAGCTTCTTTACTCGCGCTCGTCCAGAAAGTTGCGGGAAGCCTTGCCTATTTTTCACCGCAACCGGCAGCGCTGCAGTGCATCGCTTCTGGGGAATGCCTTAGCCCCTTGCTCATTTTTCACTGTACCTAGGTTCCGGTATAGCACGTTGCTTCTAAGGAACACCTTAGCATAAGCAAATATAGTAGGTATCTATGATATGTAATAATATATTAGTACTATGCATATTATTAAACTACTATGATGTTTTTTATAAATATATTCTATTATTATTATATTATAATAATATTAATAATATTTTTGTTATTAATATTATATTGATAATATTATTATAATACAATACTATTAACATTTACTATTATTATATTAGTGATATTAATGATTCATGATTATATATCACATTAATTTATCAATAAATTATCAATGGTAATTGCCCAATAATATTTTTAATAATAATAATGATAATAATAATAATAATAATAAACTATTATTATTAGTTTTCATAATATATTATTATGCATATTATTGTACTATTATAATGTTTAATATTAATATATTCTATTTTCATTGTATTATTACTAATACTTTGTTATTGTTAATATTATATTAATAATAAATATTTTATACTCTTGTATTAATGATATTGTTAATTTATTATTATATAATCACATTAATTTATCAATAAATTATCATTGGTAATTTAAACTTCATCCCCAGTTAGTACGATGGGAATAGTGCAAGACAGGAATCAGAGTACAGAAAATTGACTAGGCCAAGGTACTTGAGCCTTGGTTGAGGAGAGTTGCTAGCCAAGTAACTCGCCTGAGTCCAGCTCCAGTTAAAAAAAATAAAAATAAAGAAAAAAAGTATAATATATATAATATAGCCTCCCACTTTCTTACATCAACTATAAAAAAACATGAAAATTAGGTTGCCCGTTATTGGGATGCCCCGTTATGAGAGATCCTGAGTTTGATTCTCATGGTCGCTTTTTTTTTTAACTCCTATTTCTTAACTCTTTAAAAAAAAAGATTATCTAGTGGGTTTTATTAGAAAATCATAGCGATATTCATTGAGGGAATCGATTGGGATGCCCCGTTATGAGAAGTCCTGGGTTCGATTCTTGTGATCACTTTTTTTGGAACTCCTGTTTCTTAACTTTTAAAAAACAAAAGATTGTCTAGTGGGTTTTATTAAAAAATGAGGGCGATGTTTGTTGGGAGAATCGAACCCTAACTGCGATGTTAAATGCACGTGTATACCACCCAGAGTGACATCAATATGTCTTTGACTTAAAATTGACAAATTAATATATATATAGTGCCCCTTGGTAAAACTCACCTTGCCTATAGGGCAAGGATGAGTAACTTGGCCAAGTCCCGATACACTGACAGGGATATAATATATTTATGAGAAACACATAAATAGACAAGCATCTTCCAAGTCTCTTATCAAATGCTATCCAAACAAGAGACACATATAATCCCGGAGATCCCAATTCCAAGAGATGCCAATTCCAAGATAGGCATCTATTCAGGACATTCATCTCCGAGTATCCAAACATGCCCTTAAATATTAAAACCCTCTTAGTTGCACACAATGTAGGAACTTTGGAGCATAGATGAATGCATATAATTTATTAGTTTTGGATAACAAATCAGCAATTTCCTAAGAGATATAGCAAATTTCAAGGGAATCCCCCCTCTCCCACACCCCCCCCCCCCCCCCTCCCAGCCCACCAAAAAAAAAAACAAACCCAATAAACCCCTCCCTCCCTCCCTCCCTCACTCATTGAAGCCCCTCCCATTGTTGTAATTCTTAAATAACTTCTATTTAAAAAGTTACCAAATTGAATTTTTTTTCTTGTTTAAACGCGACAGTTACCAATTTACACGCATCAATTACATTCCATGGGTGTCATAATTCTAGTGCTCACTGGTACATACATGGTGGTGTTTGTGTGTTTTTTATATATGTATGTATATGTGTGGACTGCAATTACTTGTGAGTGCATCAGTATTACTTCATTCTAGTGGGGTCTTAAACCCGTTTTTGCATCATGCCAAATTTTTGTGTGTTATGGTCCTTGTATTTCCCATCGTATTCATCTATGGCTGCAATTCGCCAACCATAGATCCACCACTTAACAGTTAGGCATATCATTCTTCACATTTTTTAGTTCCTCCCACAATTTCATTTGTTATAAGTCAATTGTTTCTATTCATCATCAAGACATTGTGATTGTCATCCCCTCCCATGGAGAACATTTGACCAATAAACAATTTTCAACAACCTTCGCAAGCTTTCTACGCAAGAAGGCATTTTGTTTTTTGTTCTTTGATAAGTGTTGACATTTATATTTTACAAGAAGAATTACAGCAGAGTTAAAACATAGAGAGGACCCTGAGAGTGGGTCTCTCATAAAAAAGAAAAAACGAGCTTATAAAAGTGCCCTATACCTGTACCCCATAATGGGGAGAGTACATTAAAAGAAGATAGGGAGACAAAAATAAAAGACAGCTAAGGGTAGGGTCTCAGGTCCAAAAACGAGGTGGCTATGGTGCTGCAAGCAAGGCTACGGTACTTTCCTAGCTTCGTCTTTCGCTAATAGATCCGCGGATTAGTTTGACATCCTCCAAATTTGTCTCCATGAGGCGTTCATATCCTTGCATAATTGAGCAATCTCATCAAATATAGAGGTTAGATACCAAGGTGGTGGAGTTGTCCCCTTAGCCCATGCTATCACGTTTTTGGAGTCTCCTTCAATCTGTGCCCCATGCTAAATTAAAGGATCTAAGACCATAAAGCAGAGCCGAGGCTTTAGCATATTGTGAGTCATAGTGGCCAAGATATTCAGAGAAGGTAAATAAGATCTGGCTATTATGATCTCTGAAACACAACCACCCCCCCCCCTGCGTGGACAGGGTTCCCAATTGAGCACCCATCAAAGTTGAACTTGATGGTTCCTGTGTTTGAGAATGTTTTGCCAGTGTGAGTGGAAAGAATTCGCTGATATGCCCGAGAACAACTTATCAGTTGAGGCCCAAAAAATTACTTGGTAAGTAATCTTGTGAAATAGTGCCTAGGAGTTGTTAGGTTGTCCCTGGAAGATCCTGGAATTTCTCTCTTTCCAAATGGTTGCAGCTACTGTCGCCCCCCCCCACAGTATCTTTCCTGCTTTTGGCCAGTATGCCGCTAAGTCCATTGAGTGAAGGACTTTTAGGGGTGGTGGAGTAACCCAGAGAATATTAAACAACTGCAATACTTGAGTCCACAGTTCATAGGCAGTGCTACAGTGGATGAATAAATGAGTGTTGGTTTCTTCCTCGCCCTGGCACATAGCACATCTGTTGGGCATTTGATGGCCTCTTTTTGCAATTGATCCACAGTTAGTGCCCTTTGAGCAATAGCAATCCAATTGAACATTTGGATTTTGGGAGGGGCTATAGTGGACCAAGCCTTCGAGAGCACTGATTTGGGATTGAGAGGGTGGGTAGGTGGCTGGGTGAGCTTCCTGTAGAAGGAGGAAACAAAGAAATTTCCGATGGGTTCTGGGGCCCATATTAATGTGTCCCTCCCTTGGGAGGGGATGAAGAAGGAGTCAAGTAGGGCCAGAAGTCAGATGAAAGAAGTAGTTTCCTCATCATTGAGATTTCTTCTAAAAGTGGGGGGTGTTCCAAATTCTGGATTTTGCAAGAAGGCATTTTGTTATTACAAAAAATAACAATATGAAACATGTTTAGTTAGGGTACTTGGCTGCCACCTCAAACCATGTAATGAAGGCATGGGCATTTTGGTGATGAGTTTCTTTCTTAAAACTAAAAGTAATTCATGGGCATGTGTGGATGACAATGTCACTTGAACCTTCATTTTCAAATACCATGCCAAACCACAAATCATATCATAGAGGCTTTTCATCTACAAAGGTGAGTGTCTCTTAGGACTTCCTCTGTCTTTCTCTCTCATTGTGTCTCTCTCCCTTGCTTTTCTCTTTCTCACTCTTCCAAATCAGCTCTCCTCTCTCTTCCCAAACTTGTTCTTCTCTGTCCACACTTACATCCACTGGAGGTCCTCCACCAAATCAGAAGCCCCATTGCCATGGCCACTCCTTCAAGCTTGCATTGAAGCCAAGGCCTTTCTTCCAGCAAAATCTATGCATTGTCACATAATAATAAGTGGCTCTCCCTCATTCCACGTGTTAGAAAACTATATCTTGCTCCTCTACACCAAGCTTGGCTCTATTTCAGAAGATGCCCATGTCTTCAACAACATTTCTAGGGTCTTTGCAACCTCTCTGAATGCCATTCTTTCTCCCTACACCAAGCTCAACTTTCTAAAGAAGTATGTCAAGTTTTTTACAAATACCCATATCATAAAAACTCCATTACTTGAAACTCGACGGTCAAATCTTACAAAGGAACAATATGATTTTAAGTGCTAGAAATTTTTTTCATGAAATTCATCATAGACATGATGTATCATGTAACAGAATGCTCATGATGTATCTGGCAAACTAAACATGGTTTCAAGGCTCTTCATAGAGATGGGGAGAGCCAGTTTCAGACTGACTGAATTCATCATAGACTGATTCTTCTCTTTCAGGCAATTATCAGAGTCTCTCAGAGATTTGAATGAAATGGGACATTACTGGCAGCTAAATTACGCCAAACTACAAATTGACGTAAATGTGGTTTGTTTAACTCCAACAAATGGCCATCTGCACTTTTTTCAAAGAACAGATTCACTTTCATTTGGTGCTGAACTGGTAGTTGAACAATCGCATAGAGGTGGTTGGTGGATTTATTATATAGGACTCTTGGGTATGCTCAATTGATAACCACAGGTATGGCAACGACTATGATACTTGACTGACTGCAAAAACTATTGTCAACCATGGCTTATTTGATAATTGGTGATTTTCATTTGGTATGACTCAGTGCAATCAATTTCATAACAAGGATCCACCTCTTGGATAGGCTTTGATGTACAAAGCCAGGATAAGTACATGCAATATCATGGCAAGATCATGAGTTAGCCTCCCTAATAATACCAAATCCATTAGAGCTCACTCTGACCGAATAGTGATGACTTCGGACAGGGAAGTTACACAAAGGACAACAAGATGAGTTCTGGCTTTTTCTTTTTTGTATTTTCTCTTGTCCGAGGTCTCCTCTTTTTTTTGAGGAATTTAAAAATGGCCCACTCCATTCTCATTATTTTTTCTACTAAGAATCACTCTTTGATCCCCAAACCCATTCACAAAACACAAAGAGCTGGAGTTTTCTTAGACATTGGGGTTGCACCTGAATGATTCGAGAGCTTTAATGGCAGTTGCCCTCAAAATGTATTGTCTGAGGTCTCCTCTTGTTATATCAAAGAAAGCATTTGGTTAATAGATTTTTTTTTTTTTACACTATATATTAGGAAAGACCTGGACTTTCTTTTGATTTAAGAGTTCTAAAATGAATTCTAGGGTTTTAGGGTTTCACCAATGAGTGTGTTTCACCTCTGATAAGTATTCCTTATTTAATCAAATTGCAAGAAAACGGGTCTATTTAGTACTTTTCAAGACCAACACAGTATCCCGATGGTTCACAACTTCGAGTAATTCACATGAAAACACTAAAATTGACTCTAATTTATCATATGTACAACATTAACAATCAAAATCAAGGGACATTAAAATAAAAATTGAATAAATAAATTACTCAGAATTGCTAGACAGACCCCAATAAATTTTTTTGATCAGCTGAAGAACCCAATAAAAACTATAACAGAACCATTTTACATTTGAGATAGACAATAAGCCATAATACAATGCAGACGAAATGCCGACTCAATATGAATCCTCAATGGAGGGCTTGCTATAGGTTGAGATATATATATATATATATATATATATATATATGAAAGATCAAAAAGAAAATGGGCATTTTTATTAATAGTAGAAAGTACTAATTCAGAAAGAAACAATGAGAAGAGTTTGCAGGGAAACCTCGAGTAGTCGTTGGAACTTGGCGCTATCGACTGAAGAAGAGTCCATCGCTTAAGTGAAGACGACTCCTCTCTCTCTCTCAAGATATTGCAGGCCCTACTGAAATCTCTCTCTCTCTCTCTCTCTCTCTCTCTCTCTCTCTTTTGCAGGCCCTTCTGAAATCTATCTCCAGTCTCTCCCTACTGAATCTCCCTCTATACGATATTGCAGGCCCTAGTGAAATCTCTCAACCAATAAACTTGAAAAAGTACGGTACACTTAACAAGCACGGTTGTTGATTTGTGCCTTCGTTCTAAAACTAGGATGGATGGGGATTTGTGGACAATAATGTTTTGTGACCTCTTTGTATTAAAACCGAAGAAAAATATTTTATGTCGGGTGAATTGCATTTCTACAAACTGCAGTCTATAGGTATAAAGCATCCATCTTAAATATGTAGATTTGGGCCGTATTTATAAAGAGGTCAATATTTCTATATGTGCAAACTTGATATGCATGCTAACCACATCTAAAAAATAAATTTATTAAGAGGTCTACATTTCTATATGTTCAGGCTTAGCTTGTATGTTAACCGCATCATTGATATTATGAAGTCATTTACTTTACGATTGTTGTGAGTCACAGTTACTCTTAGCTATTAAATGCCAAATTGGATGGTTGGGGGTATGTCACGAAATTCGAAAAAAATTGATGCTTTAAAATTTTTTTGATGAATTATTATTTTATTTTTAAATCTAGTTGATAACATACTTATAGCCACCACGATTTAAAATAGAAATGGTATACCATGAGACCATTATCTTTAGTATAGGGAAGTTACAATTGTTTACAACCATCTAATGTAAAAATAGATGATCTCTCTCTTATAAGATTGACATAAGTGATTGTGATCTCTTTGTATTAAAAATAGATAATCTTTGTCTTATATTTTTCCTCCATTATTAATGAAATCAACGCTACTAAAAAACAAGAAATTGTGTTTATACCAGTTCGCAAAATCGAATCAGAACGGTTAACAAGACATAGGCCTGCCTGGAAGCGGTTTAACTAGCCTAACCGGTGAACCGACCGACTCAATTGCTCTAATCAGGCAAATCTCGGGCGGTCAAAAAAGTGTTGAAACAAATTAAAAAAAATACAAAAAAAATCTACTGAAATATGAAAAACATATAAAGAATGATTAAAACAACACATTCAAATGAAGTTGAAAATTAAAGAAAAAAATAGATTTAAACCCATTTTATATTTTTCAATGGCTATTTTTAAAATTTTCTAAAAAAGATGGAAAAATATAAAAGTGAGTATTAATGACCAAAATAATTTTTAATATTTACCATAATGTAAAGAATATTTAAAAATACATTACAAATCAAATTTGAATTTATATACAATTTTTAATTTTTTTTTTTTAAAATACTGCTTGATCACCTTAACCTGCCAAAACTGAAACTGGCCAATAGCCGGTTCCGATCTAACCGAACGGTTAGCGATCAGATCGGGTAATTTTGTGAACAATAGTTTGAAGTTTGAAGTTTGAACTTCACATATTGAGAGAGCAAGAGAGAGAGAGGAGAGAAAGACCTATTAGAGAATCAAGGTTAGAAAACATTGGTAATATAGCTAATAGGCACAAACCGCACTATATATATATATATATATATATATATATATAACAGAAACTCAAAAGAAAGGAAAGAAAAAAACTTAGTCCAAATATAACAGAACCACGAACAGAGGTCACAATGGGTCTGACAGGTGAAAATGGGCATTGTAAATAGTCTCCCAGCCCATAACCGTTGAAAAAATAATATAAAGGAAGCAACAACAAATGTTTTTACTTAGAATGTCATAAATAACAGGCTGTTATCTTAGAAAATATCCTTTTTCGAAAAAAATTAAGTACGGTACTTTTTGAAGACTTCTATGCAAGTTTATTTTTTTTTTGGGTTACTTTTTTCTTCTTATATTTTGCCACATCTTTTACTTTTTTTTTCTTTTCCCAAATATCAATTTTCCCCTCTCTAAAGGCTATCATCATTATAAAAACACAATAATGGCCGCATCTGTTTCCTTATGTCCTCCATTGGAACTCCAAGGAAAAGAATTTGGTGGTCTTATATGAAATTTGGAAGTCTATGCTTACCATGTTTACAACCAAATCTGAGATCGGTTTCCTCCTCAAATTGTTGGCGATGCCACCTAATTTTCTAAGCCAAAAACACCATGAAACTGTTGGATTCCAAAAAACAACGTGAATTGACATTATTTTTTGGGTGAAGTTTGTATAAAGAGCCCCCGTTTTTTTTTTAATGATGTATAAGCAGCCTACCTTATACCACAAAAGTAAGGTACACAAGTAAATTGCTTGAAGATGTAGTTCAAGTTTTGGAAATCTTATGATGATTTGAAAATTTACTTTTTTCCTTAATAATGAAATTCAAAACTAAAAACATGGTACAGATCAAGTAAATTTATAAACACTTGAAAATCTTGAAATAGACACAGTCAAAAAATTTGTTACAAGATGTATAATTTTAAGGACTTGATTTTTTTTTTCCCCTTCTTATGCATAATCTTCAAATCGAAACGATCAAAGTACAATATTTTCCAATAGTAGAACACTTTCTTCTAGAGGATTAAGGTGCACCTTACTTCAATAGTATAAAAATGACACCTTACATAAACATTTTCCTTATCTTTTAAAGCCGTTGGAAGCAACAATAGCTTTCAAATTGCACTTACACTCCCATGCAGGGCCATGGTTTGTGGACGTCAGGGCTTCCATGAAACAGACATGCACTGATACTAGCTTGGCCCCAACTAAGCCATGAGATGCAGAGGGCTAGGCGCGTGTCATTCCTTCCTTCAAAGTCCAGTATTTTGAGCGAAAGAACAACAAATCCTAGTTTGACTTCTACCTTTTTTTTCTTTTTTTTTTTAATATATATAACTTAACAATATTACTAATGTTATTGATGAAAGAAGACTTACAAGGTAATTAATTATTATTAGTAATTTTGGTTTTGTAAAATATTTGTGTGTATTTCATAATAATATAGTGTTTTGTGTGGTATTTCTAAATTTTATTTTATAAAGAGAGATATGTGTGGGTTTTTAGTCTTGCATTGAAACGAAATGTGGATTAAGTGGTATTTAAGAGTGGGGATTCAAATACCTTGTATTCTTAGAACAGTTCTAAAGGTAAGAATGATAGTGCACGTGCGTGCATACGTGCTTGTGTGCAAGGGCGAGGGTGCAAGTGTGCTTGAGGTGCACTTTGCACACTGTGCACTTACATCAGTGCATAAAGCTATACAGGTAGCCTATTTGGATACCAGGAGATAAATGTCCTGGATAGATGCCTATCTTGGAATTGACATCTCCTTGAATTGGGATCTCTTGGAATATAGGTATCTCTTGTTTGGATCATTATTGGAAAAAATGGGCGATCTAACTGGTAACCGCCCGGTTAGATCAGAACTGGCCATTGGTCGGTTCCCGTTTGGGTACTTTTGGTGAATAGTCGATATTTTAAAAAAAAATTCAAAAAAATGTTATATAAAATTCTAAAAAATAAGGAAATTGGTTTGTAATGAATCTTTTAATATTCTTCACATAATGGTAAAGATTAAAAATTGGTTTGGTCATTAATTCATAATTTTATATCTTCCCATCTTTTTCAGAAAATTTAAAAACTATCTCTAGACACAAAATGATTCTTTAAAATTCATTTTTTTCATTAATTTTCAACTTCATTTGAATGTGTTTTGTTTTAATTATTCTTTATATGCTTTCCATATTTTTATAGATTTTTTTCTAGTATATTTTTTAATTTTTTCAATTTTTTTTTTACTGTCTGGGACTTGTGCGGCTAGAACGGTTGAATCGGTCAGTTTACCGGTTTGGCCGGTTAAACCACTTCTAGGCCCGTGTCCAGTTAACCGTTCCGGTTTGATTTCGCAAATACTGCTCTCTCCACTATTGGAAAAAACGGGCGATCTAACCAGTAACCACCTTTGGGTAGTGATAGGCCGGTATATAAAAAAAATTCAAAAAATTGTATATAAATTCTCAAAAATAAGGAACTTGGTTTGTAATACATTTTTTAATATTATTTACATTATGTAAAGATTAAAAATTATTTTGGTCATTAATACTCATTTTTATATTTTTCAAAAAAAATTTAAAATATCCCTAAGCACAAATAGATTCTTTAAAATCTATTTTTCTTTAATTTTCAACTTCATTTGAATGTGTTTTGTTTTAATTATTCTTTATATACATTTCACATATTTGTAGTTTTTTTTTGTATTTTTTTATTTTTTTCAACGCTTTTTTTATTGTCTGGGACTTACCCGGTTAGAATGGTTGAATCGGCCGGTTTACCGGTTAGGCTGGTTAAACCGCTTCTTGGCCATGTCCGATTAACCGTTCTGGTTCGATTTTGTGAACTTTGGTTTGGATAGTATCTTATAAGAAACCTAGAAGATATTTGTCCATTGTTCGGAAAGATGTGTTTCTCATAAATATCATATATCCTTGTCAGCGTACCAGGACTTGGCCAAGTTACTCGGCCTTGCCGTATGGGCGAGGCGAGTTTCGCTAGAGGGAACTATATATATAGCGTACCAGGACTTGGCCATGTTACTCGGCCTTGCCGTATTGGCGAGGTGAGTTTCACTAGCTAATATTAACATATGAACCGAACGAGCCAGAGCCTAGATTGAATCTAGGCCAATTTGACGGTCATGATCTCATTTTGTTTTTGAAACTTAATTTTTTTCTACAAATCCAAATTTAAATGAAATTTTATACGTCCATTCTTCTTATTAAAACACACTTAAATAAAAATATTAAAAAAATAATCCACAAAAAATAAATTGATTAAAATACCCCTGAAATGTTTCGGGGTATTTTGGTAGATTTATTTATTGAAACTTATTTTTTTGATATTTTTATTAGGTTCTCCAATTTATAAAGAATGGACGTTTTAAAATTTCATGTAATTTGGATTTGTAGTAAAAAAAAATTAAAATTTAAATACGAAATGAGGTCGTAACCATCAATTCGGCTCCACTTCAATCTAGACCGTTGAGCTCATATGTTGATATGAGCTAGTGGGCTAACCCCAGCATTATATATATATATATATATATATAGAGAGAAAAAGCTGGGGTTTGCCCACTAGCTCATATGAACATATGAGCCCAATGGCTCAGATTGAATCTAGGCCGATCTGACTATCAAGGATGCCGGTAGTATTTGAATATTTTTTTTTTAGAAATCCAAATCACTTGAAATTTTAGGCGTATGTTCATAAAAAATAGATGAATCTTCTAAAAATATCAAAAAATTATTTTAGATAAAATAAATTGACTAAAATATCCCCAAAATATTTTGGGGGTATTTTGATCATTTGTCTTTTCACGAATAATTTTTTTTATGTAAGCCGTCCATTTTATTGAGATGGTTAGGTATAGGCCTCAAAAGGATTTTTTTATTCCCAAAATTTTTATATAGTGTTATCATCATTAGATTAATAATGCAAAAAAAGAAAAAGGTGATTTTGAATTTGTTAAGGCCTAGATCTTGAAATACACCAAATAGATGATCAAGATTCATTGTTGGATGGGTACTAATTTTGACCATATCTAGGATGTAAATTGATTTTTTTTTTTTTTCTTAGGATTGATTATGAGGATGAAGAGAATGTGTGTGCAAAATTTGGGGTCATACAAATGCCATAAATATGGTTTTCTAAAGGTGTAATTGCATTATACTACTATACAACCGTTGCATTAGAACATTTCTCTATACATATATATACATACATATACATATATACATGGGCAATGATTTCATGCAACCGTTGTATAGTAATAAGATGTAACAACCTTAAAAAACCATCTTATGGTCATTTGTTTGATCCAAATTTTGAAATATACACTCTTTTCATTCTAGTGAACAATAAAAAAAATGAAAAATTTGAAAACACAACCTAGAAAGTATTTTTTTAGCCCAATTAACATAGGCTATTCATTTTGGTGAGATGCTTAGATCTAGGCTTTAGAAGGATTTTTTCATTTCCAATTTTTTTGGATGACTTTGTTATCATTAGATGAACAATGTTAAAAAATAAAAAAATGATTTGGATTTTATAAAGGTTAAGATCTTGAAATTCAAAAAATGAATGGTCTAGATTCGTTTTTGGAGGGGACTCATTTTGATCATATCTAAGGTTCAAATTTAACTTTTTTTTGGGGGGGGGGTTGATTATTGAGATGAAGAGTGTGTGTGTGCAAAATTTGAGGTCATTCAAATACCACAAACATGGTTTTCTAGAAGTGTCGTTGCATTATACTATAATACAACCATTGCATAGGATCATTGCGATATATATATATATATATATATATATATATATATATATATATATATATGAAAAATATATGAAAAATATGGGATTAGCCCACTAGCTCATATGAACATATGAGCCCAATATTCTAGATTGAATATGGGCCGATCTGACGATCACAGATGTCCAGTAGTGTTTGAATTTTAATTTTTTTTCTACAAATCTAAATCACTTGAAATTTTAGGTGTGTGAGTATATATATATATATATATATATATATATATATATATATATATATATATATATATATATATATATATATATAGTCGAGGCTTTAAAAAATCAAATTAGAGCCCACCATCAAATAGTGTCAATAAATATGGTTTCAATACTAGAAAGTTTTGTGATAGCCTTAAATTATATTTTCATCTTTAGATATAAAATTTAAAGCTTTAAAAATAGTGTAGATCGAGCAGATTTATGAAAACTTGAAAATCATAAAAATTGACGGTCAAAAACTGCGTTACAAGATGCACTATTTCCAAAACTTGAAATCCATTTTTTTTCTCATGTCTAGGCATCTTGGTGTCGAGGTGATCAATTTATGATATTTGGGCATCAAAACAACCTCTTCTAGGGAAAGCTTATGGGTAGGCTCTGAATTGATTGTTTAGAAACTAATTGTTTAGAGCTTACGCCTTTTATATATATATATATATATATATATATATATATATATATATATATATATATATATATATATATATATATATATATATATATATGGAAAAGATGAGATTAGCCCACTAGCTCATATGAACGTATAAGCCCAACGACCCATATTGAACTTGGGCCGATCTGATGATCACGGATGTCAGGTAGTGCTTGAATTTTATTGTTTTTTCTACATATCCAAATAACTTAAAATTTTAGATGGTTGTTATTCTAATCAAGGAACACCTAATAAAAATATAAAAAAATATTATTCTCAAAAAACAAAATGACCAAAATATCCCCCCAAAAATTTTCGGGGGTATTTTTGTCAATATATTTCATATAAAATATTTTTTTGATATTTTTCAAAAATTCACCTATTTTTTATGAACACATATCTAAAATTTTAAGTGATTTAAATTTGTAGAAAAAACTTTAAAATTCAAACACTACTGGACATCCATGATCGTCAAATCGGCCTAAAATTGATGTTGGGCTCATATATTTATATGAATTAGGGCTAATCCCGTGTTTTCCTATATATATATATATATATATATATATATATAACTGATTCTATAGGAACGTCTCCCACCCATGTATGTAGGACCCCCAAAAGATCACCATTAAAGTTGGTACAGATCTCTAGAAAGTCAAGTCCCACACCCATGTGATAACTTTTCTAGAGATCTGTACCTACGTTAGTGGTGATCCTTTGACGTTCTACACACATGGATGGAAAAAGGTCATATATGATCATTACTCATATATATATATATATATATAAGAACTCCTCAAAATACAAAGGTTCAAGTTAGAAGGGGATGTGATGGGTGTATTTATAAAAATAATCATTATTTTTTTATTAAAAAATTATTTAAATAGATAACTTTATCATTAAGCAAAGACAAATTTGAAATTTTTACAAAAGTACAATGACATTTTCGAAGTTAGTGTCCTGTAACTTTATTTGTAAAGTGTCATTGTCCTTTAGCTAAAATTTCAATTTTACCCCTTATGGGGATGACAAACTACCCTTTGTCTTATAGTAATATTTACAAATTTGCCCCACAAATGTAACTTTTTTTAAAAAATAAACAACAAAATTAATAAATCCACCTTTCACAACTCTTTCTTTCTTGAACTTTTATAATTTGAAGGGCTATGAAGTTTAGATTATCCCATATATATATATATATATATATATATATATATATATATATATATATATATATATATATATATATATATATATATATGTGGAAAAAGTTGGGGTTAGCCCACTAGCTCATATGAACATATGAGCCCAACGGCCCAGATTGAATCTGGGTCGATCTGACGACCACGGATGTCCGACAGTACTTGAATTTTATTTTATTTGTAATTCTAAATTACTAAAAATTTTAGGTGTGTGTTCTTCTCATCAAGGTGTACCTAATAAAAATATAAAAAAAAGTATTCATGAAAATTAAAATAACCAAAATACCCCCTGAAACTTTTTAGAGGTATTTTGGTCAATTTATTTGTGGAAAATATTTTTTTGATATTTTTCAAAGATTCAACTATTTTTGATGAACACATATCTAAAATTTCAAGTAATTTGGATTTATAAAAACAAAAATAAAATTCAAACACTACCAGACATCTATTGTCGTCAGATCGACCCAAATTCAATCTGGGCCGTTGGGCTCATATGTTCATATGAGCTTGTGGGCTAACCCCAGCTTTTTCCTATATATATATATATATATATATATATATATATATATATATATATATATATATATATATATATATATATATATATATATATATATATATATATATATATATATATATATATATATAGGAAAAGACTTTCCAACACCTATAGGCGAAAATGAATAGTGATTTTGCCTACCCTCATCACCGTTTAAATTCATCGTGCAGTATCGATTGTCTGGTAGTATTTTTTATTTTTAATTTTTTTTTACAAATCGGAATGACTTGAAATTTGAAGGGTATATATATCTTACTAAGATGCATCTAATAAAAATATAAACAAAATTATCCAAAAAAAATAAATTAATCAAAATACCCCTAAAACGTTTTAGGGGTATTTTAATCAATTTTTTCATGTAAAATATTTTTTTATAATTTTAAAAGATTCCCCTATTTTTTATGAATATACGCTCTAAATTTTAAGTTATTCTGATTTGTAGAAAAAAAAATAAAAAATAAAACATTACCGAACAATCGTGACAGTGCGATGAACTTTGGACGGCGATGGGGGTTAGCGAAATCACTGTTTATTTTCACCTATAGGCGTTGCTTAGTGTTTTCTATATATATATATATATATATATATATATATATATATATATATATATATATATATATATATATATATATATATATATATATATATATATATATATATATATATATATACATACATATTCTTTTGCATATTTTTATAGTAAGTATGTGAATAGTAAACTGTTATATTTTACTATTTCTTGTAAAATCCTATAATAGTTAAACAGAAAAGGAGTATGCAGATAAATGGAACAATAGAGATATCTATTACTAACCACTGTGTTGGTTATGATTTCCTAAGTTTATGCTAAACACAAGTTTAAATTGCATAATAGGCAAACCATCAAGACTGTATATATTAATAACTGGGACTGTATACAACAAACATTTATACAGACATATATGAAAGCAAATATTGTTACAAACGTTGTATAATAAAACAAAAACACACTTACAATGTGCAAATACAATAACTGGAAAAGAGTTTCCAGTGCTGAGGACAGTGTGAGGGGAGTGAAGAAAGATTGCAATCGCACATATTAGAAATAAGTAGAAAGGAGAAAGGAAAAGATAGAACCTGGGTCTGAATAAAGTAGGATTGGAAACAGAGACTTGAAAGGCATGTGCTGTAAGGTCGAAATAGCAACTGTGATAGCACGAAGTGGAGCCTAAAGAGGGAGAGAGATGAACTTTAGGAGAAGAGAGCAGAGTGGATGAGAGCAGCTAGGGAGGAGAAGAGAGCAGAGTGGATGAGAGCAGCTAGGGAGAAGAGAAGCTCCAAGCGACCTTGCAAATGAGAGGTAGGAGATGACCTTTTATAAGTGAAAGGAGATGCCTTCGTCGCGAAGGTAAATCGACGTAAAGCCAGAAGAGACGTAAAGTAGGATGATTAGACAAAAGCAAAAGAAAAAGAAGAAAAGTAGATTCCTTTGGTCGGAGGTAAGGATAAAAGGGTATCTGGGAATAATGGTCTTTTTGTCGTCACGTGTCGGCAACTTTTGTCTTTTTCTTTTAGAGGGCACAGTAACAGCATCTGGAATAGTACTTCTTTTGTCCTGTATGTCGGTGGGAATAGTAATGGTATCCTGGAATAATACTTCTTTTGCCCTGTATGTTGGTGGGAATAGTAATGGCATCCTGGAATAGTACTTGTTGGCGTAAGTGAATCTTGGCAGCAACGGGTCACAAGCTTTGGTAGGAACGGGTCATGGTCTTTGGCTGTATTCATCCGGATTATCTTCTTTTTTTTCGGGATCCGTTTCTTCAAGTGGAAAGTAGCTATTGGTACGAGCTGGTGGTGATCGTACGGTCTCATCTGATGAGACGGGCTTTCTTCCTGCTTCTGCAAATATCTCCCTCATTTGTTGTTCAAGGGTTTCTTTGGAAGCATTCGGGTTTGTTTGCAACATACTTCTCAAGTATGTGGGGAAATCAAAAGAGGTATTGGTCGTATTAAACCATGTTAGTTAAATGGTGGGATATCTTTAACTGACATGGTTTTTCCAAAGCGAGGAATATAGGTATGATCGGCTGTATTATTCACAGAGATTGAATATTCTCATTTCATAATCCATGGGAGTTGGTATAGTGCAACAAAGGAAAGGTGATGATCTATATTGGTATCACTATTATTGAAAATAACAAATTGTTTCTGCACTTTTTGAAAAGCAGGAGGTAAAATCTCAGTGGTTGATCCCCAAACTAAAAACCGATTTATAAACCAACTTGGGAATCTTTCAAAAACTGGTAGCCGAAATTGAATATACCAGCTATGTGTATTATTTGGGTTTTGATAATAAAATACTTTATGCCAGGCTTCTATATACTCGGCATATTTATAATATTTGTATGACAATTCTGTATTGTTTAGTTTTTTGCCCTGAGTGGGATTGCAGCCCCACTCCTCATAAGAAAGCAACTTCTTGATTTGCATTTTAGAATATGCAATCACTTTAGTATTTTGTTGATAATAATGGGCAACAGAGATGGATCCTGTTTCCATAAGAATAGCTTCATAGTATTCTCTGGTTTTGACTCCATTGGTAGGATTTAAATGGTTTATGAGATATAATGGAGCAAGTTTGATGGGATCCATACTAGTATGGTGGTCATCTATTGTAATATCCATGAGATATGCTCTTTCAATGAATGGAGAATGAGGAACAGTAGGCCTTTGGGTCGGCCTTGATTGGGCAAGAGTGTAGGCTAGGGTGGATGTATTAGCTTTGGGATAACTTATTTGATGAATAGGTGAGATGGAAGGTGAAAGGGTAGCCAAAGGCGAAGTTTCACCTTCAAATGGTATTATTTGCAAAGGGCGTTTCTCATTGCGAGAAGAATTGCTACGAGAGCCCATAAGAGTAGGTGGATTGGACAAATTATTATGTTGATTAGCTGCAAAGAGCTGTAGTGCAAGTGCTAGTGGTGTTTCTTCGTCGTTGGCGTCAGTGTGGCCCCCCTACAAAAATTCACGGGTGAGAAAATCAGGAAGGGAATTAGTCGAACAGTGAAGGTGTTCAATTGTAAAATCAAATGCATAAAGGATGGCTTGCCATCGAGCAAATATTTGTTTTGAAACAAGGTTTTGAACATCTTTTTGTAAAATATATGTAGCAGCTTTGCAATCCGTTCGAATAAGGAATTGTTGATTGAGAATATCACTTTGAAATTTTATTACACAGTGAACAATAGCTAGTAATTCCTTTTTAACCGTAGAGTAATTTTGTTGGGTTGGATTCCAGGCCTTAGAAGTATACCTGAGAAGTTGTTCTTGACCATCCACTTGTTGTTTTAGGATTCCTCCTAAACCCAACTCTGAAGCATCACATTCAATAATTTTGAAAGCAGTAGGATGAGGAAGAGAAAGACAAATGAGAGTCTTGACTTTCTGTTTAATGATTTGTACTGCTTGGGAATGAATAGATGTCCATAGTGGAGGATGCTTTTTAAGTCTATCATGGAGAGGTTTAGCATCTATGGCAAGATCTTGATAAAAATCAATTACATAATTCAAGCATCCTAAGAACCTCTGCAGTTCTTTTTTGTCTAGAATTTGATCTGGGAATTTGTCTGCAAATTGCATGGATCTATTTATAGCAATAATGGTACCTTGATGAATATTATGTCCTAGAAATCTAATATGTACGATTGTAATCTTTCTTCACTCCCCTCATACGGTCCTCAGCATTGGAAACTCTTTTCCAGTTATTGTATTTGCACCTTATAAGTGTGTTTTTGTTTTATTATACAACGTTTGTAACAATATTTGCTTTCATATATGTCTGTATAAATGTCTGTTGTATACAGTCCCAGTTATTAATATATACAGTCTTGATGGTTTGCCTATTATGCAATTTTAACTTGTGTTTAGCATAAACTTAGGAAATCATAACCACACACAGTGGTTAGTAATAGATATCTCTATTGTTCCATTTATCTGCATACTCCTTTTCTGTTTAGACTATTATAGAATTTTACAAGAAATAGTAAAATATAACAGTTTACTATTCACATACTTACTATAAAAATATGCAAAAGAATTCTCTATAGATCTTGTCGCATTTTGGTATCAGAGCCAATCAGAGAAACTGCCACAGTAAGAGTCACAATATTACTGTAGAAAACCTACTTAAATTTACATCTAAGAAAGTTGGTCCGAGAGTTAAGGCAAGAGACGAAAGAAGTCTAGGCAAAGTACCCGCCAAGGCTAAGAAGAGCTGCTTAAGGGAACACGCTGGACCCTTGACCGTCCAGATTGTCATTATCCGCAACCTACAGATGGCAAATTTAATTAGGAATCTTAAAAGTAATACAGTACCTCAAATTCAAACACTTGGAGTCAAAAATAAGAAAGAGATAGTTATTAATGATGTTGAAAAACATATTCTTTCTTTCCCAAAAGCCATTGGGATGTTCACTACAGATAGACGTTTCTATATGTTGTTGTAATTGTTTAATCTTTTGTTGTATTAAAGGATTTTGTAATTGTTCTTCAATATATTTATATTTAATTTCTTGTTTTAAAGTACAAAGAAATTTTTCTTTATTTTGTAATTGACTTTTGACACTATTTATTTCTTTGAGTTTTGGTTTGTGAATAAATTCAAAGTGTATTATAACATTTTGATATGTGGATGTGATTCCTGTATGATTTATGGATAAAGGATATAATAATGTAAGGAATGGAACTCCAAGAATAACTGCTTGACTGAGTCCTTTTACCATTAAAAAAGGTGTTTGAATACACTGGTGATTATTACACACAGAAGCCCTACAAAAGCAAGGCCAATTCAAATGAATACAACTCTATTAGATATGTACAGAAAAGAAATTGCTGAACTTCAAGAGAAAAGACTTATTCAACCAAGCTCATCACCATGGAGTTGTGCAGCCTTCTATGTCAATAAGGAACGAGGAGTTTCTAGACATGTAATCAATTATAAACCATTAAACAAAGTACTACAATGGATAAGATATCCAATTCCAAACAAAAAAGATTTATTAGATAGATTAGCCAAGATCTTGCCATAGATGCTCCAAAACGCGACAAGATCTATAAAGAATTCTTTTGCATATTTTTATACATATTTTTATAGTAAGTATGTGAATAGTAAACTGTTATATTTTACTATTTCTTGTAAAATCCTATAATAGTTTAAACAGAAAAGGAGTATGCAGATAAATGGAACAATAGAGATATCTATTACTAACCACTGTGTGTGGTTATGATTTCCTAAGTTTATGTTAAAAACAAGTTTAAATTGCATAATAAGCAAACCATCAAGACTGTATATATTAATAACTGGGACTGTATACAACAAACATTTATACAGACATATATGAAAGCAAATATTGTTACAAACATTGTATAATAAAACAAAAACACACTTACAATGTGCAAATATAATAACTGGAAAAGAGTTTCCAGTGCTGAGGACAGTATGAGGGGAGTGAAGAAAGATTGCAATCGCACATATTAGAAATAAGTAGAAAGAACAATTACAAAATCCTTTAATACAATAAAAGATTAAACAATTACAACAACAGATAGAAACGTCTATCTGTAGTGAATATCCCAATGCCTTTAAGGAAATAAAGAAACATAGTATCAGTCTTCCATATGAACCTGGATTTGATGAAAAACAAATACCTACAAAAGCAAGGCCAATTCAAATGAATACAACTCTATTAGATATGTGCAGAAAAGAAATTGTTGAACTTCAAGAGAAAAGACTTATTCAACCAAGCTCATTACCATGGAGTTGTGCAGCCTTCTATGTCAATAAAAATGCTGAAAAGGAACGAGGAGTTCCTAGACTTGTAATCAATTATAAACCATTAAACAAACTACAATGGATAAGATATCTAATTCCAAACAAAAAAGATTTATTAGATAGAGTAGCCAATGCTTGTATATTTTCCAAATTTGATAAGATTGTCAGTTAGACCATTGGAAATAAAAATTTATTGCTGGTCTACCATCTCGATTTGCAGAAAAAGTCAAAGAAAGACTTAGAAAGAAACATAATGGAGTCATCATTTATTCTGCATATACACTTGGAGAATTGTCAGTAGAAATATGTGCTGAAGGATTAGCTTTATGTACTGATCTTAAGCTCAAAAGACAGCTTGATAAACAACAAATTACTAAGGGAAAAGTACTTGGTGATTTTTGTGAACAATTTGATTACCATTTAGATAGAAAAAATACTAAACCGAAAAAATTATATAAGAAAAAGAAAAAATATAAAGAAAAATATAAAGAGGATAAAGTACATAAACAATATAAGAAATCTAAACATAAAAAATTCATAAAAAAGTTTTCTCCCAATAATAAAACTAAACAGAAAATACCAGTCTGTTATAAATGTGAAAAACTTGGTCACTATAAATATCAATGTAAAGTAAAAAAGAAAATAGATGCTTTACAATTAAATGTGTCAATCAAATCACAATTATATCAAAGTATTGATTATGATTCTTCTTCAAGTACAGATTCTAGTAAATCCCTTATAAGAAATATCCAAGATGACGACCTTATATGGACAACATCATCAGATTCTTCAGATTCTTCTACTGATACAGAATCTTTTGATCCAATGCAAGCATCTAACTGTGCTTGTCCAATTCCTTCACATAATCTTCATACTCTTACCCAAGAAGAAAATTTAATCTTGGATCTTATCGAAAAAATTACAGATCCCGAGGAAAAAAGATCTGTTATTACAAAGTTTATCACTCTAGCCAAAACAAAAGCAAAAACACATCTTATTAATAAAACACCACATGAATATAATTTTGCTTCCATCATGAAAAGAGTCAGTGAACAACACTTCGCTAAGCACAAAGAACCTTCTATCTCCGAATTAAAACAAGAGATAAATGAAGTTAAGAAAGAAGTATCTCAGTTAAAAAATAGAACTATCTACTCAAAATTCAGATACAGATGAAATAGAATTCAATCATTTAGTTACAACATACATTCCTGATCCGCTAGAAGAAACCCCAGAGACATCAGGAACCAAACCACTGCAAATCACAGAACAACCTACTTCTGTGAACCTTATAGATAAAATTATAATTCAAAAATAGTTTGTTCAAGTAACTATCATAGTAGCAGAAGATTATAGATTCCAAACATCAGCTTTAATAGATTCAAGTGCTGATTTAAACTGTATCAATGAAGGATTGGTACCAACAAAATATTTTGATAAAACAACTCAAATCTTAAATACTGCGGATGGTAGTAGACTTTTTATCAACTACAAATTTTCTATTGATGTCTATGTCGTCCTGTACTTTGGATTGTTGAAATTTTATTTTAATATTTCCATCTTGATGTTCTATTATTTGATTAGGTATATTATTAACAGGTACTTCCTTGGGCTGATTTACATTTTGAAGTGCCCATGATTGTGGTAGAATAATATCTGACCAAGTGATGGTTTTAGGTATAATAGTATTTGTTTTTCATCAAATCCAGGTTCATATGGAGCTTCTCTTCTCCCTAGCTGCTCTCATCCACTCTGCTCTCTTCTCCTCCCTAGTTGCTCTCATCCTCTCTGCTCTCTTCTCCTAAAGTTCATCTCTCTCCCTCTTTATGCTCCACTTCCTGCTATCACAGTTGTTGTTCCGACCTTACAGCACATGCCTTTCAGGTCTCTATTTCCAATCCTACTTTATTCAGACCCAGGTTTTATCTTCTCCTTTCTCCTTTCTACTTATTTCTAATATGTGCGATTGCAATCTTTCTTCACTCCCCTCACACTGTCCTCAGCACTGGAAACTCTTTTCCAGTTATAATATTTGCACATTATAAGTGTGTTTTTGTTTTATTATACAACGTTTGTAACAATATTTCCTTTCATATATGTCTGTATAAATGTCTGTTGTATACAGTCCCAGTTATTAATATATACAATCTTGATGGTTTGCCTATTATGCAATTTAAACTTAGTAATAGATATCTCTATTGTTCTATTTATCTGCATACTCCTTTTCTGTTTAAACTATTATAGGATTTTACAAGAAATAGTAAAATATAACAGTTTACTATTCACATACTTACTATAAAAATATGCAAAAGAATTCTCTGTAGATCTTGTCGATACTTCAACCAATGATTTAAATCGAATAGCTTATGGTAAAACATGAAAACCAATTACAACTTTACCATATTATAAGAGACCTACACCGGTTGATGTACAATTAGAAAAAGATGCTATACAACAGGCTGTTTCCTATTCAGGAAGATCAATTGTGAATTTAACAATAGATGGTTTATCAGAACTCAAAATATTAGATGTAATGAGACATATAACGATGTTTGCCTCGGCAAATAAAATGGCAGGCAATCCTGATCAAGAGGTTGCCAAAGCAATAGTCAATGGCTTTACGGGCTGGTTAAGAGGATGGTGGGATTTTTATGATGAAATTAAAAATAAAATCCTCACAAATACAAGACAATGGACCGTCAGAAATGAACAAAATCAAGAAATAATCTATACTGAAAGTGATGTAGTAAACACCTTAATTTATACTATTACTCTCCATTTTGTAGGCAGTACAGCCTTATTAGCAGCAAGATCAGAGGATCTGCTGTCCAACCTAAGATGTTCTACTCTCTCTCATTATAAGTGGTATAAAGATGTATTTTTTTCACGATTACTTATAAGAGAAGATTGTCAGGTAGACCATTGGAAAGAAAAATTTATTGCTGGTCTACCATACCTATATATATATGGAAAACGTTGGGATTAGCCCACTAGCTCATATGAACATATGAGCTCAACGACCCAGAATTAATCCGGGCCGATCTGACGGTCACGACCTCATTTCGTGTTTGAATTTTAACTTTTTTTTTCTAATAATCCAAATCACTTGAAATTTTAGGCATGTGTTCTTCTCATCAAGGCCCACTTAATAAAAATATAAAAAAATTTATTCACAAAAAATGAGCAAAATACCCCCAAATTTTTTTGGAGGTATTTTTGTTAATTTATTTAATGTAAAATATTTTTTTAATATTTTTCGAAGATTCAACTATTTTTTATGAATGCACTGTTGGGTTTATGTGGCGTTTAAATGCTTTATGAGTGCTTATAAAATGAAATGATATAGTAGAACATAAACTCAGTGGGAGTGTGGTCCCTCGTTGACCATACTAAGTAAACGATGTTTGCTGATACCAGACTGTGCTTAACGATCTAGGCCAGTCGGTTGGAAAAACTCATGTTACATAGGGATAAAGAACAAACCGATAAGGGTTCTAATGGATTAGCCCTTGTTGAGGTAGGAGAATATTCTCGGATGAGTAAGCAGAGGAACTGTGTGACCCTTGTGTCTGATGATTTCCTATAGAGACGGTTGCTAAAGGCTCATCCATATGACATCACACGACATGCATATCGATAGATCGTTCGAAAAAGCCAGAAATCCACTTTTTAGGGTGAAGCGTATGCATGTGCGAGAGATACCCTTATGCACCATAGGAGCTGTGGTAGCAGCAGGTCTAGGTGACATTGACTTGTCTCTAGGGGAGGACATGAAATCCACAGACTGGGATTGCAATCCCTAGGCTCATCGGCAAGACTTTGCTGACCCACTAATGAGCCCCTGCTTGGAATGTGGGTCATGAGAAACACTAGATCGGTCTAATAAAACAAGTGTGGTCTGTAGTCCACAGTTGAAGGTAATGTGCCCCATGATTGTTGATTCCTAAACTATATGGATCATTTTCCCATCAAATTAATTTAATTGTGTTTTTTTTATGATGAAAATTATTTTAGGATTATTATTTGAATTTTTATGAACCCTTAGATATTTTATTTATAATTTTTGGATTTATAAAAATAAAGATATTGATTTTACAATAGTTTAAGTATCCAAATAATATTCTAAAATCCTTTTATTAATTTTAAATATATAAAAATATCATGGTGGCCCATTGTGCACATGGGCCCACCATATTTCTTGAAGGTGGGGCCCATGAGTGCCTCCCTTGGATGGCACGCCTCGCCCTTATTCTCTTTCCTACTTTTTAATGATATGGCATGTGGCCATATGGTTGGAAGATATTGACTAAATATTGACTTGATATATCTTTGAAATATTTTGTAAAAATATTAAGTAGACTTGTGCTATTTTATGGTATGCACAATATTTTGATTAGATTTAATTTATTTAATTTCTATTGATGGGAAAATGATTTAGAAAAGGGAAATAATTCTCCTCTTTCTCTCTCATATCCCATAAAGGGGCATGCCCTACTTAGAATTTCTCTCTCTCTCTTAAGAAAAGCTTCTCTCTCTTATGAAAGTAAAAAGGAGCATGCACCACTATCTCATCTTTGATCTCTCTCTCCCACATTGTGAAAGAACTTAAGGGTTTAGGTTATGGAGTTATTCTCTCTCTTATCTCTCAACTATAGATTTATGGCTGGGGGTTTTAAGGTTTTAGTAAAAACATAATTCATCTCTCTCAAATTAGGCTTCTAAGATAATTCACCTAGGGTTTGAGTTTGTGATCAGAGGGGTTCATGTTCTATTGGTGTGACTTGGCCTAAACTTGCTTTCTCGGTTGAGATTGAAGGTTGATCATTGATCTCACGCCATCGGATGGTGGTGACTCCGTGTGGGGTGTATCAAGTCTGGTTGAGGTAATCTTCGACACTCTTCCTTTTGTTTCTTGCATTCTTATCTGTTATTATCATGCATAGTGCATAGTTGTTTCAATGGCATCAAGTTGTTAAGATCTTGGTTTTATTGTTATGTTGATTTTATTTTGAAATTTATCTTATTGTAATAAAGACCACCTGTAAGTTATTTTTTGCCAAAAGATAGGGGTAAAAAAAAAAAAAAATGTATTCCCCAATAAAAGATCATATAGATCTTTCTTTCATTGGTATTAGAGTTATTGATACTTGATATCATTAGTTGTCTTTTCTCTTTATTGAGTTTAAATTAAGATTGGGAATGTGATATAAGAAAGCTAGTGACCTTTGTGGTCAAGAAATACACCCACGGTTAAGAATTATTGAAATACTTCAATACCGAAAGGACACTCTGCAAAATGAGTATTTTGGGCTATTTTGAAGTAGTGATATGAATAAGATAACGAGGTATTTTTCCTTTACGTACCTAGTGATATTTTGTATCTTTAAGAGTAGGATCTACCTGAAAAATTTCAGTGGGAGATCCTGAGGGAATTGAGAGTTATGGAATCATCAATTAAGGGTATCAGCCTGACCCTGCAAAATCCAGGAATTGTCCATTGAGTTCCATGATTTTTCCCACCAATCATATGAATTTTTTTTTTTGTTGAAATTTTACTGTGACTCACAAAATTGAGTTTACTTTCAAGAAATAACTTTTTATCAAGAAATTCCTTGTGGTTTGAAAGATATGATTAATTTATTAAAGGGTATGCAAGTGCTATTTTGTACAATGAAAACTATTTCCATGACTTGGAAGTCATGATTTTGTTTCTATATTCAACAGAATGTTTTATGGTCCACGCTAAATTTTTAAACTTTCATTCTAAGTCTATTTCTAATAAATATTATTTGAAAGAGAAATATCTACGGGAAGTGTGGAATAAAAATTTTGGATTGAAGAGAGGTTATCCTGAATTTTCTACAATTTGGTATGTTCTTCATTGAGACATAAATATCTATATTTATCAAGCATACTTAACAAAGTCATATGCGGCTTATGGAAATATATGTGTTATCATTATGTGTCTAATTTCAAACAAAGTTAGTTTGAAATAAAAACTCCATGAGAATAGAGAGAAAAGACAATTTTACTAATAGTGTTCATCTTAGAATTCTGCAGTATGATTTATTTTGTGATGTGAATGTCACTTATTTATTTCTCTGAAGAAAAATATTATTTGGGATTCAAACTATGATGTTGTGATTTAATTTTGAGTCTAGTTTTCAACATTAAAGATTTCAGGAAGAAATTCTTTGAGAATTGAGAGAAACAATTTTTTATTGAGAGGTGCTCAATTTGATTTTCTGCTAAGAAAGTTGCATTATGACGTAAATGTCATTGAAATGAAGACTCACTATATGGTAAGATTTAGAGATGAAACTGAGCATTATTTTATATTTTTTAGTCTATTTCAATACTCAAAAGGATTCGGAGATAAAATTTTTATGAGTTGACAGATATAATATTTTTATCATGGGATGCTCATATTCTATGTTACAATAAGTTAAAAGATGTGGCATGTTAAGGCATATCCTTGAATTCCTAATTATGGAGACCTTTAAGGCTCATTTAAAAAGGTTTTATAGTGTGTCATGAGTATAGTTTATTGTAGTACAACTTCAGAGAGATGTAATACAGAGTTGGTAAGATAAGACACTCTATGTGAAGAGTACTCGATCTGGAAATAGTAGAAAAAAGAAGAAACACAATACCTATAAAAGTATATTGGTTTTTTTATAATGAAGGGATATATAGAGAGACTTGGTGGTAGCATAAAAATGCTAAAGATCAGTGGGAGAATCGAAATTGTGATATTTGAAATAATGTGATGAAGAGATTTTCTTCACGGTGTAAGACAGGAGAATCCAAGTGCTGAAGAGATGGACACTTTGTGACATGTGAAACTGATGACCAATATATTCTCCATCAGTTGCGTGCACGTCTAAGATCACAAAAGCTTGTCAAACAAGTAAAAACGATGAATCAAGAAAGCCTAAGTACTACACTACACGGTTTTGAGGTATGAAATCTATCACATATTACAGAGTGAGGTCATATAGGGAAAGATGATTCAATAACTTTTTTTAATATGCTTTGGTTATATTTTGGCTAATTGTTTTATGAATATATATGAACATTAAGTGATAAGTGCTAACAAATTTGAAAGAGGCGATTTTGATTACCTTATATTTTTGTGCCTCCTTGTACTTCAGTATATACTACTTAAGGTAGTGATACACATGGAGATCTGATTTGATCAAGGGCTTTGACCCTTAAGGATGAAACACGAGAGATGAGTGTGACTCATTCAAATATGTAAGCACCAAGGGTGTTCTGGTGAAACTCGATCTTGGTGACCATCCTCTCAATAATGTCTATAATATGATGTGTTGCATGTGATGATGATCTCTTAATAAATTTTTCATAATTGCCAAAAAGGAAGTATTTTGTTAAGACTTTAATAAATATTATTTAGTCATGCTTTATTTTGGATAAAATTATGAGATGGTATATATGATTTGTTTTTGTAGTCATGTACTTGACTTGGTAGGAAATTAAAGGTGAACGCGGTAAAATGATTTATGAAGGCTAAGCATGTATTTTAAAATTAAATTGCAAGATTTGAGAAAAGCCTTAGTCTATGAATATGGTTTTGAGAAAACCATATAGTCTTGCAAGTTCCATTAGGTCTATATGAAAATCATTTTAAATTGTCATACTATTATATAACTATTGCTTGTGGATGCATATATGTATAGTGGGAGAAACATTGTGTCTGGAAGGTATTTATAATAGTGGGAGAAAAACTATCATGCACTTTTTTAAAAAATACCTATATGCTTTGACCTATGTTTCTAGTTATTTAAAATCCTCAATTACCTAAAACTTTGATCCATAGGGAATGTTGTAGGAATGTCATCATGCTAAGCTTCCTTGACACATGTTGTGTTGATTAGAAAACTTGGTTTGTATGAATTTATTACCAGGATGTCTAGTGTGGCTAAACCTTTGTGGTTCATGAAGGTTTTTGCATATTGTGAAACCAACGAGTATTGAATTACATATTGCATGAGACTTGATATGGTACCTCATGATATATGCATAAGAATATTGAAAATATATATGTTGTATGTGCAATAATTGAGTAGGAGCTGCTACAGTCCCATCTTTTTAGCTGCTTGGATATTCATATATACAGGTGCAAGTTATCTCACGGATTCAGATGATGCGAGTCTATATCTGGATATGTGTTCATACTTGGAGGGGGTGCAGTTTCTTAGAAATCAAAGAAACAAGATATGACGAAATTGTCTACCATGGAGGCCGAGTACGTGGTGTGCTGTTTGGTGATCGAGGATACCATATGAATTAAGAAATTTCTTAATCGACTTAACTTTCACCTCATGTGTTGTGAGGTAGTAAGAATTTTTTACGACAGCACGACGACGATATGCATGTAAAAGGAGTCACGATTCCATAAGAACTCCAAGCATATAAATCCATTATTTTTATCACTTGAAGAATGAGGCGAGATTAAGAAAGATAGAGATATAGATAAACTAAATATTCCAATGGGAGCAACTGCTACTATTTGATATGCCAGATAAAACAACAGACTATAATGTTATTCACCCATAGAACTCAAATATGTGGTGCTGGTTGTATGGTTACAAAATGGAGCAGCTTATCTAAAAAAATCTTTTGAGCCCATGAACATATGATCCCATGCCATGAGGGTACGTGATGTTCAATTGCGACAACCGCTCCATGATTCGCGATGCGATGTAAAATATGAGCTATGACCACTTTTGGGATGAGCTCCGAGTAACAAAGAGAAAAAGGTGTTGTTTCTATAAATCCTTTTGTGAAAGGATTGATAGCGAAAGCCATGATTAATGTATTGATAGAATCAGTAAGAATACTTAAGAGAGATTGTAATTGGGAGAGAGAGATGGGAATGAGAAAAAGTGAGAAAGAGATAATATAATGCATTCAAAGGCCAAGTGGGTAAAGTTGGATTTATATGGCCTTTAAATGCCTTATGAGTGCTTGTAAAATGAAATGATTTAGTAGAACATGAACTCAGTGGGAGTGCGGTCCCTCGTGGATCATACTAAGCAAACGATGTTTGCTGATACGGGGCTGTGCTTGACGATCTAGGCCAGTCGGTTGAGAAAAACCCATGTTACCTGGGCATAAAGAACAAATCGAGAAGGGTTCTAATGGGTTAGCCCTTGATGAAGTCAGAGAATATGCCTGGATGAGTGAGCCGAGGGACTGTGTGACCTTTATGTGTGATGGTGGCCTACAGAGATGGGGGCCAAAGGCTCATCCATGTGCCATCACATGGCATGCATATCGATAGATCGTTCGGAAAAGCAAGAAATCCACCTTTTAGAGTGTAGCGTATGCATATGCAAGAGATACCCCTATCCACCATAGGAGCTGTGGTCGCATCAAGTCTAGGTGACCTTGACTCGTCTCTAGCGGAGGAACGAAAATCCATAGACTGGGATTGCGACCCCTTGACTCATCGATCGGACTTTGGTGACCTGCTAATGAGCCCCTGCTTGGACTGTGGGTTATGAAAAACACTGGGTCGGTCTAATAAAGCAGGTGTGATCTGTAGTTCGCAGTTGAAGATGGAGTGCTCCATGATTGTTGATTCCTAAACTATATGAATCATTTTCCCATCAAATTAATTTAATTGTATTTTTTTTATGATGAAAATTATTTTAGGATTATTATTTGAATTTTTATGAACCCCTGGATATTTTATTTATAATTTTTGAATTTGTAAAATTAAAGATATTGATTTTACAATGGTTTAAATATTCAAATAATATTCTAAAATCCTTTTATTAATTTTAAATATATAAAAATATCATGGTGGCTCATTGTGCACAGAGGCCCACCATATTTCTAAAAGGTGGGGCTCATGAGTACCTCCCTTGGGTGGCATGCCCCACCTTTATTCTCTTTCCTACTTTTTGGTGATATGGCATGTGGCCATATGGTTGGAAGATATTGACTAAATATTGACTTGATATATCTTTGAAAGATTTTGTTGAAAGATTGAGTAGACTTGTGCTATTTTATAGTACGCACAATATTTTGATTAGATTTAATTTATTTAATTTCTATTGATGAGAAAATGATTTAGGAAAGGGGGATAATGGTTTATGCACCTTCCATAATATTGATGGCCCATCTATAGAATGGATGACTCAAATCTCTCACCCCACAAATCACCCAAAATCAATGGTTCATATTCAATCTCACAAGAAGAGGCAAGCTAAGGAAAACCCTAAAAAACCCTAATCTTATTCAAAGCCTATAAAAATGGATTGTCTCTACCCAAAAATCTCTAGACTTTATCTCTTGTACCTAATTCCCATCTTTCTCTCTCATGTCCCACAAAGGAGCATGCCCCACTTTGAATTTTTTTCTCTCTTAAGAAAAGCTTCTATCTCTAATGAAAGTAAAAGGGGGCACGCGCTGCTCTCTCATCAGTGATCCCTCTCTCCCACATTATGAAAGAACCTAGGGGTTTAGGTTATGGAGTTCTTCTCTCTCTTATCTCTCAACTATGGATTTATCGTTGGGGGTTTTAGGGTTTTATCAAAAAGATAATCCATCTCTTTCAAACTAGGTTGCTAAGAGAATTCACATAGAGTTTAAGTTTGTGATCAAAGGTGTTTATGTTATATTGGTGTGGCTTGGCCTAAACTTACTTTCTCGGTTGAGATTGAAGGTTGATCATTAATCTCACGCCATCGAATGGTGGTTACTCGATGTGGGTTGTAATAAGCCCGATTGATGTAATCTTCGATACTCTTCCTTTTGTTTCTTGCAATATTATCATTTATTCTCAAGCATAATGCATAGTTGTTTCAATGACATCAAGTTGTTAAGATCTTGGTTTTATTGTTATGTTGATTTTATTTTGAAATTTATCTTATTGTAATAAAGACCACTTGTAATTTAACTTTTGCCAAAAAAAAGGGGGTAAAAAAAAAAAAAGGTATTCCCCGGTAAAAGATCACGTAGGTCTTTCTTTCATGTACTCTTAAAATTTTAAGTGATTTAGATTTGTAGAAAAAAAAAAAAAGATTCAAACACTACCAAACATCCTTAATCGTCAGATCAAACCAGATTCAGTCTGGGTCGTTGGGCTCATATGTTCATATGAGCTAGTGGGCTAATCCCAGCTTTTTCCATAGAAAATGCTGATATTAGCGCACTAGCTCATATGAACATATGAATTCATATGAGCCCAATGGCCCATATGGAATATGAGATCTGATGATTACGATCTCATTTAGTATTTGAATTTTAATTTTTTTTTTATAAATCCAAATAGCATGAAATTTTAGATGTGTGTTCTTCAAAAATAGTTTAATCTAGTAAAAATATCAAAAAACCAATTTACAAAACATAAATTGACCAAAATACCTTTGAAATATTTTGGGGGTATTTTGGTCATTATTTATTACGAATTATTTTTTAAATATTTTTATTAGGTGCACTTAATGAGAAGAGTGAATGTTTAAAATTTCAAGTTATTTGCTTTTGTATAAAAAATTAAAATTCAAACACAAAATGAGGTTGTGATCATCAGATCGGCCCGTGGGCTGACAACATATATATATGAGATTAGCCCACTAGCTCATATGAATATATGAGCCCAATGCTCAAATTGAATTTCAATGTTTTTTTTATGAATCCAAATAATTTGAAATTCTAGACATGTATTCTTATCATCAAGGCGCACTTAATAAAAATATTTTAAAAATAATTCGTAAAAATTAAATTGACCAAAGTATCCCCAAAATGTTTCAGAGGTATTTTGGTTAATTTATTTCATGAAATTTTTTTTTTATATTTTTGTTAGATTTTCCTATTTTCAAAAAATATACGCCTAAAATATCAAATTATTTGGATTTATAGAAAAAATTTAAATTTAAAATACTAAATGAGGTTGTGACCGTCAGATCGGCTCAGTTTCAATATGGGTCGTTGGGCTTATATATATATATATATATATATATATATATATATATATATATATATATATATGTGTGGAATATAGTATAAAACACCTATAGGTGAAAATGAACAGTGATTTTGCCTACCCTCATCACCATCCAAACTTCATTGTGCGGTCACAGTTTTTCGATAGTGTTTGAAGTGTGTGTACATCTTAGTCAGGCGCCATTAATAAAAATATGAAAAAAATAATTTACAAAATATAAATTGATCATTTGGATTTATGAATTAAGAGAAATTAATTTTCTAATATTTTAAATATAAGATTTAAAAATTTTAAATACAAAATAAAATATTTTCTAAAATTATATAGGACCCTCCATAAATATAGGGGCCTAATTTAGAACATGTGGGATTGGGTGCGGCCTATGTGTGGCCACCAAAAGGTGGCATACCCGGACTAACTTGTTCTCTAAGATTGGGTGATAGTTACGTCTTTGTTTGCTGGGTTATCTTTTGGGTATAGCCAACTTACAAAGTTGAGTATTTGAAATATTTAGTAAATCTTTGAATCAAGATTATTTGATCCAAGAAATAAGGATTATATATACTAAAATAGAAAGTAAAATATATATTTTCTTTATTTAAAGATTTGATGAGAATAGATCTAGGAAATGGAGGATAAGGCCCTAACTTATCTCTTTAAATCCTGATAACCCCCTAAAATTTACGGAGGTATTTTGGTCAATTTATATTATGCGAATTATTTTTTTCATATTTTTATTATGTGTGCCTCACTAATATGTACACACGCTCCAAATTTCAAGTAATTTGGATTTATAAAAAAAATAAATAAAAAATAAAACATTACTGGATAACTGTGACCTTACGATGAAATTTGGATGGTGATGACGGTAGGCAAAATCATTATTCATTTTCGCCTATATGCGATGGGAAGTGTTTTCCTATATATAGTATTTTGGCCAATTTATATTTTGTAAATTTTTTTTTTCATACTGTTATTAGGTGCGCCTCATTAAGATGTACACACGCTCCAAATTTCAAGTAATTTGAATTTATAGAAAAAATTGAAAATTAAAACGCTACAAGATAACTGTGAACGTGCGATGAACTTTGGACGGTGATGAGCATAGGCGAAATCACTATTCATTTTCGCCTATAGGCACTGTGTAGTATTTTCCATATATATAGATACACACAACGCCTATAGGCGAAAATGAATAGTGATTTTGCCTATGCTCATCAACGTTTAAAGTTCATCACACGGTCACAGTTGTTTGGTAGCGTTTCATTTTTCATTTTTTTTCTAAAAATCAGAATGATCTCAATTAAGGGATGAATTTTGGATAGTTAAACAAAATGGTAATTGAAACACTACCGGACAATCGTGACCATGCGATGAACTTTGGACGTTGATGAGCATACGTGAAATCACTGTTCATTTTCGCCTATGGGCGTTGGGAAGACTTTTCCTATATATATATATATATGACAAAAAATGTTGCACACACACACACTCTTCATCTTAATAATTAATCTCTTATCACCATGTCATTGGAATATAATGAAACCACACTTCTAGAAAACCATAATTGTGGTATTTGTATGACTCAATTTATACCATATATATGGTTAAAATGAGTTCCTTCCAACAATTAATCTAGACCGTCCATTTGGTGAATTTTAAGATCTAAGCCTTTATGAATTCAAAATCAATATTTTTCTTTTTTAACATTGTTAATTTAATCATTATAGAGCTATATAAAAATTTTGAAAAGAAAAAGAACATTCTAAGGTCTAGATCTAAGTGTCTCACCAAAATGGAAGCCTTATGTTAATTAGATTGAGAAAATACTTTCTAGATTGTGTTTTAAAATGTTCTCTTTCACAATTGTTTATTAGAATGAAAATAATGCATATTTAAACATTTGGATCAAACAAATGACCCTAATATAGTTTTTTAATATTGTTTTCTTATATTACTAAAAAACCGTTGCATACTATCAATCCTATATATTATCTCTCTCTCTCCCTCCCTCTCTGTAGTGATGATGCTCATATCAAAAGATTTATGATATGCAAAATAAGCTTATTTGCATCAACCAGACGGAGTAGATGTACAATATATAGGGGTGGAAATGGATCTAGACCTGACCTAGGATCCATCGGGTATACCCGACACGGGTCTAGGTATGGGTCCAACATTTATGCCTAGTGGGTCGGTTCTGTTAATACGTGTGTGTGGCCATGGGGCCTTAAACATGCAATATTTCTCTCTCTTATAATTTAATACTTATCACTAAAAAAGATAGCCTTCTTAGAGAGAGAAAGTATCATTATTTAACGGCTAGAAAGTAACCACCTACTTCCCAGGATTACAGGTCCATGTTTTATTGGAGATTTCAGGAGGAAGTCGAACGTTGGAGAACAACCTCCTCCATCCCTCTTTAAGAAGGGTTTCATGGCCATGAAGAGGGACACAGAAATTTACAGAGTTCTCACAGTTCTGGTAAAAGCCTGATCTTTACGATCTATAGTCTCAAGACACTGCCCCTAATCCTAAGAGTGGGTCCATCTCTTCCCTCAAGTTTTTTAACATTGGTATCAGAGCAGGTTGTGGAAGTGTGGTGGGCTCATAATCTACAGGTCTCAATTTTTTTTGGTAGTTTATATCTTATTTTTTTCCTGAGTTTAGTTTACAGTAACTTTGATATTGTGCTTTATCATTCACGTATATCTTGTTGTAAATTTTTTCTAACCTTAAATTTAATAGTCTGAATTTATTTATTTATTTATTTTTTATGAATTTTTCTCTATTAATTTACTGCTCCTCATTTACGATTCAGTGTTTGTTTTTCCTGGTATTGTTAGTTCTGGAATATTTTCTCTCCGTAAATTATTTTGCCATATTTTCTCTCTGTAGATTGCGTTTGCCTTACGTGATCATAGTGTACTCGGATAAATCCTCTATTTAATCTTTTGTAGAGAAAATTAAAGAGATAGAGACACTAGAAGAATCATCAAAAGAATTGGAAGAGAGAGAAAATAAGTTTAAGGTTATTGCAGAAGAGTTATCTGGACTTAGCATACTCCTCAATATTAGGTTCTCTCCCTACGCCTCAATATTAGGCTCTCTCTAGAGTAGGAACAAGTTGTGCAGTTATTTTCTCTCTATATAAGATCAAGTTGCTGATACAATACATACTTGAGCCCACGGTCAAATAATAGAAAATAAGGCAAATAATTCTTCTCTCTATTTTCTAATAAAATTAATAATAATAATAATAGTAATTTGTAAAGACTGTCTAAAAATTTTCTTGTACTCTATGCACGGTAGCTGAGCATCTAAATTTACATATTGTTATATACTTTTTTACTGACCGTGGACTGCTGAAAAGCAGGCTGTTGGCATCTTCTTTCTTCCATCTTTTCGTTGCCGAAAATTAGTGCATATTTTTTTTTAATCTTATTATGCACGCGCCAATTCTATTGGAGTAAAGGCTTACATATCAATTGTATGTATTTATTTATTTTATCTTTTTTTGTGACCTATAATTTAGGGATTTTCGACATATTTTATTTGCATAATAATTGTCACTGCATTACATAATTATCCTATGCTTTGATCTCTTTAAGTTAAAAAAATTTCATGATCTTGATTTTGTGATTTTTTTTTTTTTGTGTTTATGCAATGTCATAATTGTTTTTTGAAAAATATCAAATATTATTGTAGACTCTTTATCTTGTGCTAAGACATATTCACATATTTAATGAAAATTATTCTTATGCAAGATTTGACATAAAAATAGTTGTTGCCTTACTTTATTAATTTTTTGTTGCATCACAGTAGTACGAACATAAACTGTTCGGGAAAATTTTTCTTTGAAGTTGCAGCTCATTGAGAGTTGGCAAACTTATTGATTTAGTTAGCAGACAACCTTTTCTTAAACACAATTAAATTTGTTTTTGAACTTTTAGGTATTATCTAAAAATTTAAAATGGCATCTAAGCTAGTCATGTCAGAATTATCCAAACTTGAAAAACTCAACGGGACTAATTTTTCTATGTGGAAAAGTAAAAATGGATATATTCTTTTTCAAGATAGGGTAGATTATATCCTAGAAACAGAACCACCGGTTTTAGAGCCTAATGCCAATGGTCAAGCCAGAAGGCGACTTGAAAAATGGTTAAAAGATGACAAAGTAGCTAGAACTACTACGTTGAGCTTTATGAAAGATGATTTAATTAGAGTCTTTGAGGATTACACCACAACTCAAAGTATGATAGATGCCCTATCTGAAAAGTATGGGACCACTTCTGAGATCCATGTACAATTGTTATTAAAAAAAATACAATTGCAAAATGAAAGGAACGGACTCAGTGATCGAGCATATCAATAAAATGACAGTGCTTGTAAAGGACCTTGCTACAGCAAAGAATCCAATCCCTGATCGTATGCAAGTGTCTATTGTCCTTAACAATCCCTCCATCTTGGGAGTCTGTTGTAATTGCATTGAACCATTGTGCACAAGGGATAACCATGTTAAATCTTCCCATGCCTCTTAGTATTGAAGCTGAGAGAAGAATGATGAAGAAGTCAAATGAGCTCCACTTTGCCCAAAGTTCAACTTCTCAGATCCTCAAGAAATCTTTCAATTATCAGAAAAATAATAGGTATAAGGGAATGATGAGAAATTTTAAAAATCAAAAGAATAAGGTTGAGAAGACCTATTTTTATTGTAAAGAAATTGAGCACATCAAGTTTAATTGTCTTAAGCTGAAAAATAAAAATAGGAATCAAAACAACGACCCTATTCGAAATAATCAAAATAAGAGAAATGACTTGATCTGCGTAGTCTTATAATCGATAATTGTCGATCATGACCTGAGAAATTGGTGGGTCAACTCAGCCTCTACTCGACATATCTCGAGGACCAAGGATGGATTCACAGAATTGAAAGAGATTACAGTCGGTAACCAGTGGATTTATATGAGAAATGACACCTACTGTAATGTACTAGGTGTTGGTACTTTCAAGCTATGTTTACCAGGATGAACAAATCTCTTATTGACTGATACATTGTATGCGCCCAATATGAGGCGCAATTTGACTTCTGTCCCAAGGCTAGATGACAAATGTTATGAAATAAGGTTCAGGTTTAATCGGGTTACCATTGTGAAGCATTTTAGAGCTTTGGTGTACGATATTAAAGTTGACAATTTGTACCGACTGAATATTAATGAAAGTTCATCATTTTCTGGTTATATGGATGCTTCTTTTTATGCTTTTATGTGTATGGATTATCCATATTTATGGCACTTAATATTAGGATATATAAATAAAGACAAAATGAATCAAATGGTTAAAAGAGGCTTGCTCCCTAATTTAGGAGATATTGTATTCCAAACATGCGAGCCATGTATTTCTGGTAAATTAACTAAAAAGCCTTTTCCTAAAGGGAAAATATCTAGTGAACTACTTAGTATTGTTCACTCTGATATATGTGGTTCATTAAATGTGAAAACACATAGAAGTATGGAATATTTCCTAACATTTATAGATGATTATCCACGTTATGGATATGTATACCTAATTAGTAAGAAATTAGATGTATTAGAAACATTTAAAGAATATAAAACTGAGGTAGAAAATCAGTTAGGTAAACATATGAAAATTCTTCGAATAGATAAGGGAGGTGAATATTACTCCGCCTTATTTTCTAAATTTTGTAAGGAGTATGGTATAATTCACCAAACAACTAGGTCCATGATGAGCCATTCAAATTTATCACCTCATTTTTGGGGTGAGGCTCTCAACACTGCAATATATATCATTAATCGTATTCCAACTAAATCTATAGACTTGACCCTATATGAATTATGGACAGGTAAGAAACCTGACCTTACTTTATTGAAAGTTTGAGGTTCTTGGGCACATGTGCTTATACCACCACAAAATAGAGATAAATTACAAAGTAAAACTATAAAATGCTCTTTTATAAGCTATTCAAAAAATTCTAAGGGGTATAAATTCTATAATCATGATACTAGATCATTAGTAGAGAGTCGTGATGCTCATTTCAGAAGAAAATATAGATGATGAAAATATTTTAAATAATCCTATTGACTTACATGAAATTAATAAAGATAAGGGTCTAGAAGACCCTGTTTCTCAAACTGCCTCTACATTTGGTGATAATGATTCAATTGAATCAAGTATATCAGATAGGCCAAAACGAACTAGAGCCCTACCTACGACTTTAGAAGAATTTTATGTATTTATGAATGAAGATAATTACTCTTCAATGAGTGATGATACATTAGATGAACCTCGTAGCTACAGTGAAGCTATTAGCTCACATGACTCAGCTGAGTGGACTCAAGCCATGGATGATGAACTTAATTCAATTAAAAGAAATCAAGTCTGGGAGTTGGTTGACCTCCCTAAAGATAGAAAAGCCATCGGTTGCAAATGGGTCCTAAAAAAAAAACTTAATGCAAATGAATCCATTGATAAATATAATGCTAGGTTGGTAGCTAAAGGATTTACCCAAAGGGAGGGCATAGATTATGTAGAAACTTATTCTCCAGTAGCAAAATTTTTATTTATTAGGATCATCCTTACATTAGTTGCATATTATGATCTAGAATTATTTCAGATGGATGTCAAAACAGCTTTTTTAAATAGAGAATTAAAAGAAGATATATACATGAAACAACCAGAAAGATATTTAATTAAAGGCCAAGAAGACAAAATATATAAACTTAAGAAATCTTTATATGGTCTAAAAGAGTCTTCTGGGCAATGGTACTTTACTTTTCATAATGCAATCACTGAAATTGGTTATATAGCCAATAGGTTAGACCATTGTGTATATGTCTGGAATAATGAAAGCAATTTTGTTATATTGTTACTATATGTTGATGATATTTTGATAGCCAGTAATGATATTGACATGATTAACCATACCAAATCATGGTTAAGTTCCCATTTTGAAATGAAAGATATGGGAGAAGCCTCATATGTATTGGGCATTAAGATAACAAGATATAGAACTTCAAGACTTCTATGTTTATCTCAAAAAAATTATTTAGAAAGTGTTTTAAAGAGATTTAATATGGAAAATTGTAAGTCCATAGGTACACCTATTTGTAAAGGCTTGAAATTATCAAAGAAAATGTGTCCATTAAATGATAGTGACAAAGCTGAAATGGAAAGAATTCTATATGCTCAAGCTGTAGGATGCATAAATTATGCCATATTGTGTACAAGACCTGATTTGAGTCATGCATATGGTCTTGTAAGTAGATTTCAGAGTAATCATGGGACGGCTCATTGGCAAGCTGTAAAAAAGATACTAAGATATATTCAGAAAACTAAAAATTACAAGTTGTGCTTCCAAGCTGACAACTTAGAGGTTACTAGGTGCTCTGATGCAGATTTTGCAAGAGACCCAGATGATACAAAATCAACCTCAGGAATTGTATTCTTCTTTGGAGGTGGATGTGTTTCTTAGTCTAGTAAGAAACATGGTTATGTAGCACGATATACTATGGAAGCCGAGTATATTACTTGTAGCATTGCTAGAACTTATGCTGTTTGAATTAAATGCTTTATAAATGATTTGAAGCTGGATATAACCGATGGACTTGTTAAAAATTTTTGTGATAATCAGGCTGCTATTTTATCAATTAGAAATGAAGCTTATAGTTCCAAGGGTAAGCACATTGAAATTGATTATCATTATATTTATGATATTATTGGAAAGAATGAAATAACTGTAAGTTATTTGCCATCTTCATATATGATTGCAGACCCTTTAACAAAGGGACTGGGAGCAGAAATATTATCAAAACATGTAGCTTTGCTAGGACTTAGAAATATTTAAGTCGGGAACTCCCCAATGTGATATTTTTTGATGTCTTGGTCATGAGAGGAAAAACCGAATTAGCATGAAAAACCATGACATGACTTTGGATATTTTTGTTATAAGATGTATAACCGCACTTGCTTGAAAGCCTCATGACAAATATATGCACATAAATGTTAAATTCAATAGTATTAAAGACTTTATGATATTTCAATATATCTGGTCTTCATGGCTAATTGGGAAATGTTGGTACGTGTGTGTGGCCATGGGGCCTTTAAACATGCAATATTTTTTTCTCTTATAATTTAATGCTTATCACTAAAAAAAGGAGGCTTTTTAGAGAGAGAAAGTGTCATTATCTAACGATTAGAAAGTAACCACCCACTTCCCAAGATTACAGGGTCACGTTTTCTCAGAGATTTCAGGAGGAAGCGAATGTTGGAGAACAACCTCTTCCATCCCTCTTTAAGAAGGGTTTCATGACCATGGAGAGGGACACAGAAATCTACAGAGTTCTCACAGTTCTGGTAAAAGCCTGATCTTTGCAATCGATAGTAGTCTCAAGACATTGCCCCTAATCCTAGGAGTGGGTCCATCTGTTCCCTCAAGTTTTTCAACAAGTTCTGGGTCCAAAACTGGACCCGAACACTATTTGGGTCCGAGTCCAGTTGGATCCGATCGGCACCTGTAAATTATTGGAGATAAAATACTTCAAGCCCTATTCGCTTGGCTTGAAATCTAATGACAGGTGATTGTGACCTTGTTATGGATATACGATGGTAAAAAAATGGAGAAAAAAAAAAACAAAAAGAAGCTCATAGTGAGGTTAGCAATAGACCCAACCAGACCCGAGGCACGATAGGATAGATGCCGGACCCAACAAGTACGGGTATGTGTCTAATTCTTGGACCTGACGGTTCAGGTACGGGTCCAAAACCTGGACCCAAATACTATTTGGGTCAAGGGCTGGGGTCCAGCCGAACCCGACCCGTTGCCACCATCCCTAACAATATACTCCTTTGGGAGCATAATTGTATGTATGCATGTGCAAATATCATCCAAGCCTTATCCCAATTATTGTATGTATGCATGTGCAAATATGATGATACTAATGATGTATAATATTATATTTTGTATATACATAATGATACATCATTGCATATAGCTGCATGTGAAAACACAAGCGTACTATCTATGATCATACTTACATACTAGACATGTATCCTCCCTTAATGCTTTCAAGTGAAAATTAAAATAAAATAATAACAAAACAAAAAAAATTTATTTTCATTAATATTTTTAGAAGGGAAAATATCTCCATATCTCTTATTTTTAGGTTTCATTTATTGATAAACCCAATGTTTCAAAAGATATCTTCTGACCTCCTAAGCATTTTAAACCTATTTTTTAACCTAAACAAATGTGAAAAAGACATATTTTTTTTAAACCCAATCCCGCCAAACTTAAAACCCTATGTCTTCTCTCTTTCCATATTTCCCATTCTTTTTCTCTCCACAAAGAGAGCACAAAGCTTCAATGGACATCAATAAATATTTTTAGTTATAGATATGGTTCTCAAAAGACATTCTCTAAGCTTTCAAAGGTTACTAAAACACACCTTTCACGGGTAGAGAAAATGGGGGAAAAATTTGTCGATCACAGGGAGAGAGAAAGAGTTGGAGGAGCACGGGGAAGAGAGAGAGTGAGAGACAGAGAAAATGGGGGAAATACGGAAAGGGGTTTAGCCGATGGAGAGAGAGAAAATGTGGGTTTGGAAAGAGAGAGAGTGAGACACGAGGAGAGAAAATGTAAGAAATACAGAGAGGGGTTTGCCAGATGGGGAGAGAGAAGAGAGAAAATGTGGGTTTGGCAGATGGGGAGAGAGAAAACGTGAAGGGAGAGAGATTTAGAAAGAGAGGATGACTTTTAGAAAAGACATGTCATTTTAGATTTGTTTGGCCTAAATTAAATTAACTCAAGGTCAGAAGAAATAAAATCTACAATTTTTATGCCCCAATATATCTTTTAAAATATTGAGTCAATTGTGAAATGAAATCTAAAAATAGGGGGTATGGAGATATTTTTCCTTTTTTGAAAAAAATGACTAATATCATTCTCAAAAATATCAATCTCAAATTTCCACAGTAGATGTAACCAATCATATAAGATCTTATAAAGTTGAGGATTTCATTTTATTTATTTTTCACAAAATGGATTAGCATCTTATTTCTTCCTTAGAAGGGATTGCATGGACATGCAAGCTCTCCTTTTTACAGTAAATGGAAAAATATACGATGAAACCGAACAAAAGGCCTAAACCCTAAACCTCGCCACAACGAGCAGGTGCAAAGGAAAGCATTCGCTTTCCAACATCATACTCCACCACCCTATTTTGCTGAGCCCAATTTCCTAAAATGGACATACCCTGAGAAGCACCTAGTATTCCCAAGCAAATCATATGTCCATCATCTAGGGGAATAAATGAATTCTCTGGCCCATTTATCCAGTCGGCGTTACCTGAAAAGTGGAACGTAATATTCAGTAGTCCGGTAATATTACCGGAATCAGGGACCTCGAAACAAAGACTAAATGGCCTGGGAGGATCAGTCTTTGGAAGATCGATCGCTTTCTCGACTTCGTCGGCCAGTTTATCGTAAACATCAGGCCCCAGGATAGTCAGAGAGGTGCCTGAATCTATCAGGAACGGTTCTCCATTTTGGGTTGGATCAAAGTAAAGTGGAGGTATGTCTAGCCTCTTGGACCCGACGCTGATGCCTGTTAGATTCAATAGAAAGAAGGTAGGGTTACCTTCGAGCTGAATCAATTGTGTGCTTGAAACATCAGACGCCTGGATATCGGCATTCTCGCCGAAATTCAACACACTGGTCACATTCTCGTCGAGCCTTGATGGTAGGCAGTACGAGAATTTGTTTGAAATCGACCGCCCTAATTGTGAGATTAGGGATAAGGGTCCGCCTCCAAGCCCAACCAGGCCTTGCTCATTATCATTGCCAAAGGACCCGGCGTTTGAAGTGCCACACCCGAACGCAAGTCGCTTGATTTTGGCACTGGTTCCATGAACGGTAGTCTGTTTAGCACTGGTGGTCGAGGAAATAATGTCGGAAATGGTGGATTCCGGGGTTTCGAAGATGAAGGTTTCAGATAAAAGTGGGCCACTGGTGCTCGATCCATCGCCATATGACATGGAGTACTGGCAATATTCACCATAGCACCCCGCATCCATCGCAAGGGCTTGGCACTGGGGGGAAGAACAAGCTAGTTGTTGATATGTGGAAGACGATTTGGGGTCGAAAATTGGGACTGATTGGTTAAAACAGCGTTCACAAGGGAGGCACTGAATCCAACTTAAGTCGCTCCCCGTGTCGGCAATAAGCCAGAAACTGTTCACCGGAGTCCCGACCCCGACCTTCATGAGGAACTCATTAGGACCTGCCTTCACCGTCGATTGAAGCTTTGATGGCGAAGACTCGGCAGCGAGAACCAAGCTCATGTGGCGTAGGCGGGAGATGGAACGTTGTGCAGAACGCTGAAGGAGGTCGGAGGGAGAGGCAGAGTGATCATACAGGGGGGAGAAAGGAGAGTCGCGATGGATGAGGGCCACCTTGAATGAAGATGGGTTGGAAGTGGAGATGTGTCTAGAGAGAGAGGACATGGGGAGAGAGAGAACGAGAAGAGAGAGATAGAGGGTTCTTAGAATCATCATTGGCTCCATGACTGAGAGATGTAGGCCTTGAGGGTTTAGAGAGAGAGAAGATATAGTAGTGTGCCTTGCCTGAAAAATTGGTAAGTTTTCAACACATTGATTTTGTGAGGCCTCTAATAATTGAGTAATCTTCTTCCTCTCCATTAAACTGGAATTTTCACTATAATTGAGAGATTTCACTCTCATGATTCTCTCCATTTATGAAATTGTTTTAGTAGCTATGGCAGTTTCACTAAATTTAAGAGATCTCTCTCCATGATTCTCTCCATTTATGAAACATTTTTTAGTACCTATTTAGGGAACTTTTTACATAGATAATTCTCTCTCTCATTTAGTAATATTTGCATTTAGTAGACTCTTTATTTTGAAAAAGCTTTTATACCTCCATATCTTTCCTTGAAAAGGAAATTCTGCCATTTTCTACAATTGTTATCTTTGCATAGTGTCTTATGGGGAAACTGTGATATTTATCCTTGATTTTCCTTTGAAATCTCAATCGGCATGATCTGTTAATCCATGCGTTAATTTGCCATGACCAAGTACAAGTATCTGTGCCTGGGTTAATTTGCAAAATTTGAGGACATCTTTGGAATGTACTTTTAGATAACGTGTTTTACTGTGTGTACTTGGTAAAATTACCAATTTACGTTTCGGTCTATAATTTCGGTACTTTTACTGTGAGGTCAATATTCATTGATTTTTATTTTATTTTTCAATCTTGACTTAGAATATAAGCCGTTCAAACCCATGGGAAATATAGAGAGAGTAGGACCTCGCAGTTAAATTCCAGAAGGTATGGATCCAAATGTGATTTTGATAATTTTACCCCTAAAAAAAAAAGTAAAGACGCAAAATAAGTTTGGATACAAAATAACGATCCATATATTAGGATATCTTATTGTGAGGTTCAAAGTTTTTTAGCTCCTCTAATGTCATTTACCCTTGGTTAGAAAGTACTCCTAATCGCTTCAATGTTTGAAATATAGAATCATGGGCAAAAATAGAGAGAGTATGACCCTGCAGTCAAATTACTGAACTTGTGGATCCAAACGTAAATTAGGTAATTTTACTCATAAAGGAAAAAGTAAAGACGCAAAATAAGTTTGGATACATAAGAATGGTCCATATTTTAGGATGTCTTACAGTGAGGTTCAAAGTTTTTGAGCTCCTCTAATGTCATTTGACCTTGGTTAGAAATTACTCTTTTGAATGCCCTAAACTTAAAAAACTGTGCTTCGGTATTTCAAAAGTTGCTTCCAATTGACCAACGGCAAAATGATTTGGTTTTTGGCGGGTTCAAACGATTTATTTTCGAACCACTTAAAAACAAAAAGAAAAAAAAATAATTACATTGATCAAAATATCCATAACAGATGAATTACTTAATATTCTACTTATTTGCAACAATTCCAACCATAGTTAGCAAGTCGGGGACTATCAATAAATCGACTCACCATAAAATCGAACACAAATCGTTTTTATTTTAAAAAGGTGGATGAAAAAATCGGGTAAAAAATGCGGATCAACAAAAATACTTCATATAAAGATATTGTTAATATATCGGATTAGGCTAAAAAAATCAGAGTAAAAAAATTGGATAAATTTATAATATTAAAAATTTTAAAATTCTAAAAAATAAAAATTATGTCAAAGCCATCAATAACTAATTCATCTATAAAACTTTACTAGACTAATATAATTAAGTCAATTAATTTAGATGCCTCGTGATTTTAATGCAATCCTCCAATATTGAATACATAATTAACTAGTATATACCAAAAAAAATTGTACCATATAAATATACCCATTACATACCAAAAACAAATATACTATATAAATTTATTCATTAAATACTTTAACATCACACCTACTTAGCAGGTACAAATAAAATATATGATTTTTGTTTTCTCATTACAAGCATTTAACTATAGTATGATGGTCACTATGGTCATACCATAGCTATGGTTAGCGTTTTATGTTTTTCTTTACTTGAAAAGAGGCCTGTAGAAATTTGGGTTTCACAGCTCCCTGTTTACGGATTAGAGAGAGGAGGAAGAAGGAAGATAAGAAGAAGGTTACTGTTTAGAGAGAGGAGGAAGAAGGAAGATACAAAATGGGTTGGGCTCATAACCAGGGTTTATAGAGATAGAAGAAGGAAGAAGAAAAAAAAAGAAAAGGCCATAGGCTTCACAAACCCTAATGGAAAAGGCTATAACTGATTTTTAGAAAGAGAAAAGAAAGATGGGATGCCGATTTGAGATAGTTTGAAGATGGCTTTTTTCTCTGATTTGGATGTTGTTTGAGAGAACGCTTTAACTATATTGATTTGTCAAGATGTCTTAACTGATTTTCAGAGGGAGAAAAGGTAGAGGGTTTTCCATTTTCTCGAGGAAACAACAAGCAGAGCAAAAGGATTAGGTTTGGGGAGTAATCCTATATGTACAATTTCTTGCTCCTTTAAGTTTACAATTTACACTATATTGTTTATCTTTGTTATCAAATAATCAAAAGCAAACTATTGATTACTTTGTCATGTAGTTGCAGTCTCTATTTCTTATTCATTAGTAAAAGACTATGTTTTGAGCTCTAATTTGTGCCATAAACAGTATTTTAATAAAAACAATTATCACAAATAATCACATAAATATGCATGTATATGATTTTCTTTGCACAATATATTACTTTACAAAATGATTTGCTATAAACAATATTTTATTCACACAATAATTTTCCATAATAACACTGATATCTGCATCTATTTGTTTAATTTTTTTAAAAAAAGGGAAAAAAAAATCATACCTTCAATATGCAACTGTGGCTTCGAAGAACATAGTGGGGATAAAAATTCCTATTTTAGGTTTTTTTAAAATAATATTTTTTTTCAAAGGCATGAAAGTAGCAATGGCTGCAATACACAAAGCATGAAAAAAAAAACATTTAAAAAAAAAAAATTATAGGTAAAAAAGATGCAATTTTTTGGCCAGATTTAAAACGTATTATTAAAAAAGTGCATTTTAAACGTTTTTAAGAAAAGTACGCTAATTTTTCAGACCTCTTCCAAAAATCTCCGTTTAAAGCTGTTTTTATAAAAATGCCGATTTTTTGAAAAAATCGCCAATTAAATGGCAATTTACTAACTATGATTCCAACTCAACATAATGTGTTTTTTTAACGGTAGTTTGAAATTAAATCTGTAATTGTTTCATAATTTGATCTTGTGTTTTTTTAACGTAGTTTGAAATTAAATCTGTAATTGTTTCATAATTTGATTATTACCCTAAAACAAGCTTGTGTTTTGGGATATTCGAAAGGATAGGTTTGGACCACCCAAACACGCCAACCCGCTATCTTCTCTTAAACTCGTTTGAGTAACTTTCCAAAGCTTGTAAGCCATAATAACATAGGTGGTCCCTCCCTCTCTAAGCCAGAGCTCTTGAACCCCCAATCCTTCTCTCAAACTCGTTTGAAGAACTTTTCAAAGCCACGCTTCTCTTTTCACTGGTAAGCACTACTTTCTCTCCTTGAGCCATAGTAACTGGTTTGCATAGGTGATCTCTCACTCTCTAAGCCAGCGCTCTTGAGCCCTAATAAGAGCATAAGATGCTCTCTCCCTCTTTAAGCCCGGTCCTCCGTCTTTCCCTCCCTCTCTAAGCCTGTGCCTTCTCTCTCGAGCACTAATAACTGGTTTGCATACGGTCCTCTACCTCTCTTTAACCAGTTATTTTGATGTGGATAAGCCCTACCTCTTTAGTGTCGTCCAATGCCTCAAAATTTTCTACTGCAACTACCAAATCTTTTAGTTTACTAATCAAACTTCTTCCCATTTTTTAACTTGTAAGATTTTGAATTTGGTATCTATAAAAATTTAATAAAAATAAGGCTTATCACAATAAAAATATGTTATTCCAATCATATTATTCCAATGACTTATCATATTGAAACCAAAGACTAATCATGTTAGAAGACATGTGATTCCTTGTAAGTGCCCGAGGCATGCAAAATAAGTAGGAAATGGTGTGATGATGACTTTAGAATGGTACAAGTTATTATTAAAAAATCTTTTTAGAATGGTGATGTTGTTATTATTAGAAAATATTTTTGGAATGGTGTTATGATAACTTTAATTCTGCATTTCAGTGGAATTTTGTGACAAAAATGAAAGAAATAATAGTTTATAAGTAAGTGTTGGTAAAATATTGATAATGTATTTCCCATATTTCTTTCAAACATAGCCAAACAGTAGCAATGTAATTCCCAGGTTGCATCTAAATACTTACCAAACAATAACAATCAATTTGCAGGTAATGTATTTCGTCAGTAATATACAATAGATTTCCAGGTATCCAAACGGCCCCTTAGGGTACGTTTGGTTCGTGCGTAAATATTTTTCAGAAAATATATATATATGTAAATTTTGTTTCACACATTTGGTTCGTTCCAAATGCATATGCAAATATTTTACCATGGTAAAATATTTTATCATGAAAGGGCCAAAAATGGTCAAATGAAACCACCCCTCATGAGGTGAGAAATATTCCCCGGGGAATTTTTGCATACCGAAGCTAAACTATTTTATAAAATCCAATTTATATTATATTTATAATACAATACATGTATTATATTATATATATTATATATACAACATTTATACATATTTATACTATATTCTATAAGAAATTGGATCATAATAAAATTTTAGATTGTGTACTAAAAAACAGGGAGCATAATTTAAAAATATTTTTGAAAATATAAAATGACCGAAATACCCCTAAAAACTGACAGGGATAACTTGGTTATTTCAAATAATTGAAAATATTTTTTTTATATATTTTTATATGGTACACAATAGTGTTAGATATGTAAATATTTCTTGAAAAATATTTATGCACGAAGCAAACGTACTCTTAGGTCTTTAGACCGCACAAATGTGGGACTTGCAAGCCAGGAGTAAATTAGCAAGAAAAACAAGGCTAAGTTTTTTTTAGACCTTACCATAAAATGTCCAAAAATATAGAACATCCTTTAATTCAATATTGACCATCCTTTAATTTCAAAACTTTATGTAGGTTTGCACGTAAATTTCCCATTAAAAAAACTCCTTAAATGGAGCGACACTTTTGCGATTAAACCTGTGTTAGTTAGTTTACTCTTTTAGAGATTTTTTATATGGTCCACATGATCATTGGGACGGTGATGGACAGTGAGTCCCACAGCACGTCACTAATTCAGTCATACATCCCCTCTCCCTCCTCCACCATCACTCCATCGGTTGGACGATGATGACACTTGTAATCACAATGCTAACGTAGTGATATTCATCATGGTAAAACCCTACTCTTTACCGTTGTAAAGAAGGTTTAAAATAGCGTCGATCTCGGGTGAATCGGTTCCCGCTAAATATTGGAAATCGGCAAGTTCCCTCATAAAACAACAGGAATCAACCGGTTATGTCAATGAATCGGTCAGAGTCGGCAAGTTCCCCCATAAAACAATTGGAATCAGTCGGTTCTGTCAGTGAATCTATCAGAACCGGTACCACATTTTTTTATTTTTTTTGAAGATCGGTTTTGTAATCCAAATTGCTGATGTGAATAAAAACTTTGGATGAGCAATCTGGGTTCCCAAAATGCTTTTTAAAACTGTGGTTGTAAACATCGTAAACTCACACGTATATGACATTACAAAAGCATCTATAATCATCCGGACCATGGATTCCCAAAGATCTTGAAGATCATCATCGTCCACTTGTTGATTGGACGGTAACGCAAGAGAGTGAGCCCACCAGAACATGAGAACGCTCCAAATGGTGATCTCACTCTGTCTAAATTTTAATATCTTTCCAATGTCATACGATTTGTATGCACGCATGCATTTATTGCAAATGAAGAAAGAAAAAAAGAAAAAAGCATGTATTGCAAATGAAGACTCATAAATTACGACCACACCTTACTAAGTTAAGTGTGTATTCTTCATGCTTCTACTGGTGTTTCTAAAACCTTACTAAGTTAAGTGTGTATTCTTCATGCCTCGTGTTTCAAAAATGGGAATGGTGCTCTAATTTGTTAGGGTCCAGAGTCCGGTTCGAATTCACTCTTATAATTCCAGAGATGGATCGGACTATATTTTAAAAAAAAATTAAAAAATAAAAAATTTTAAAAACTTGAAATCAAGGGACAATTAGGTCAGTTTAGGGTTTTTTTGTTTTTTGCATAATTCGGTAATTTTAGGGTTTGTTGCCCTGAAATCGCCAACCCGTTATCCGGTCCGACTCGGGTGATTCCAAAGTCGTGATTTATGGATCACTCTTGGCGTGATAAAAAAGTATATATGGAACAAAACCGTGATAATAATCCATCAAAAAAATGTTCATATCATATGAAATCTTCCCTAAAAAAGGTACTGCATGTTATTTCTTCCCATAATAAACTTTTCAAGATCTACCATTTTACAATGAAGGGAAAATATCCATGAAAGATCAGCAAAAAAACCCTAAATCATAACTGGCTACAATCAGCAGGTGCAAAGGACAATTTCTTCTCCCCAAGATCATACTCTACCACCATATTTTGCTGCTGCCAATTTCCGAAAATGTAAAGAATATCATCACCATCACCATCGTCTCCTGGTGACACAATGCTCAAGCAGAGCACATCCTCATGCAATGGATAAAAAATATTACTTGCTCCCACCTTCCAGTCGGCATCGCCGGAAAAGTGGAATGTAATATCTGGAAATCCGGTGATCGTACTGGAATCCGGCACTTTGTAGCATATCTCAAACGGACTCGGAGGATTAGGGATAGTCGGAGAATCGGTAACATCTTTGAATTCGCCGAGCAGTTTTAGATAGGCATCATTGGGCAGGAAAGTCAAACTGGTTCCTGAATCTATGACGAACCCACTGTTTCCTGATGGGGTTGGATCAAACGTCCCTGGAGGAATGCCTAGCCTCTTATTACCGACACTAATGTCTGATAGATTCAAGAAATAGAAGGTTGGAGACTCCTCGAAATTAATTATTGGTGTGCTCGAGACGTTCAAGCCTGAGATATCGGCATTCTCGCCAAAGTTCAACACGCCTGTCGCGTTCTTATCAAGCCTAGAGGAGAGGCAATACGAGAATTTGTTTGAAATTGAGCTCCCTAATTGAGAGATTAGAGACAAGGGACCACCTCCGAGCCCGACTAGACCAGCCTCGCCATTTGCGCCAAAGCCGCTATTTGAGGAGCCACACCCGAACCCAAGCCCGTTGATTTTGGCACCATTGCCACGATCAGTACTAAAAGTGACACTAGTGCTAGTTTTTGTGGGATCAGCACTAGTAGTTGTCGTGGGACTGGAACTGGGATTAGCACTAATGGTAAGTTTAAGGGATGATAAGGTGGATTTAGGGGTTTCAAAGGTGAAAGTTTCAGTCGAAAGTATGCCACTGGTTCTCGAGGTGTCGACATATGCATAGTTATATGGGCATGATGAGCCACCACATTTGTTGTCACTCTTAAGGTCTTGGCAGAGGGTTGAGGAGCACTTAAGGGAGCGGTATGTCGAAGATGATTTGGGGTCGAAAATCGGTGCCTTTTGCTCAAAGCAATTGGAACAAGGAAGGCATTGAGTCCAAGTTAGGTCGCTCCCCGTGTCAACAATAAGCCAGTATGGCTCTGCAGGGGTCCCCATCCCGACTCTCATGAGGTACTCAGAGGGACCCGCCATAACCTCCGAGTCCAATTTTGATGGTGAGGATTTGCCGGTGAGAACCGATCGATGGTGTCGGAGGCGAGAGAGGGAGCGTTGTGCAGAGAGCTTAAAGATGTCGGAGGGCGAGGCCGAGGGGTCATGTATGGGGGAGTAGGGAGAGTCACGGTGTATGAGGGCTACCTTAAATGATGACGAAGGGCTGAAATGAGAGAGGGGTCTTGAGAGAGAGCACACAGGGAGAGAGAACAGAAGGACACAGAGACTGAGGGCCCTTAGGGCTGCCATGAGTTCCATGAAGAGGAGATGTGTGGTTCTCTTGAGGGACTCTTGACTATATAATACAGCTATTACTGGTGTACCGTTGCTAAGAATAGGTAAACTGACAGCTTTATGCTTTAATCGTTTGCTAATTTCAATGTCTTCCCTCATGTGTATGTCTTCCCTCATGTGTGTCCGTATGTAGTTCACTTTCTTTCTAGTGTGTGCATGTATGCATTCCCTTTCGTTTACTCAAAGCGTGCATGTGCATAATTACTTTTATTAACACAGTTCTAGGTAATTTGACAGGTGATATCACCATTTTAAATTTCTGGTGGCAAGTTTGTTTGAGTTAGTAAATGGTTTGATTCGTGGTGGTAGCACCCTTATATCTTGTTATGTGGTTTTCAATCTTGTTGACACCACCCATTGACATTTTCAAAAAAGCTAACTCCCTGATCCATCTGAAAAACAGGTAGGGGCCGGTCTTCCCCACTGAATGATTAGAAGTAAGCTTGATTATGTTCAAAGGTATTTTGGACATTAGATTTAAAGGTAAGGGATATTTTGAGAAAGTTATATTAAGGATAATTTTGAAATAATATAAAAAAAATTGTGTAGAGTTCCAAAATTACAATTCCAAGTTTGAGAGAGAGGAATCAAAGCATGCAATGCATGCAAATTTGAATTGGGAATGAGTGAAGTCTAGAATTCTCTTGAATATTCTTGTAATTTTGTCTAGGCATATATAGGGTGTATGTTATGACAGGGAAAACTTCAAGGAATGGCGTTAAAACAATATAATTTTGGTGCAAAAAATTCTTAGGATTATTTGAAAATATATTTTCATATCTAATTATAAAATTTTAAACTAATTTTTTTTTTAAAATCAAGTAAATTTATAAACATATGAAAATTTTGAAAAGGGATGGTCTAGATAATGTGTTACAAGATGCACTATTTATGGAACTTAAATTTTTTTTTTTTTTTTTTTTTCATATTCATTAATCTCGACGTCGAGATTATCAATTAGAGGGTTTCAGCATTAAAACCATATTTTCAGATGTATTTTTGAGGCGCACAAGTAATTGTACATTTAAAGTTGCAACAATATATATATATATATATATATATATATATATATATATATATATATATATATATATATATAGCTGGGATTATCCCACTAGCTCATATGAACATATGATCCCAACGGCCCAAATTGAATCTAGACCGATCTGATGATCACGGATATCCTGTAGTGCTTGATTTTTATTTTATTTCTATAAATCCAAATCACTTAAAAATTTATGTGTGTATTCTTCTCATCAAGGCGCAACTAATAAAAATATAAAAAAATTATTTGTGAAAAATAGAATAATCAAAATACCCCTAAAACTTTTCAAGGGTATTTTGGTCAATTTATTTCATGTAAAAAAAAATTTTATATTTTTCGAAGAGTCACCTATTTTTGATAAACACATGCCTAAAATTTAACGTGATTTGGATTTATAAATAAAATAAAATTTAAACACTATTGGACATCTGTGGTCGTTAGATAGGCCTAGAGTCAATCTGGGCCGTTGGGCTCATATACTCATATGAGCTAGTGGGCTAATCCCATATATATATATATATATATATATATATATATATATATATATATATATATATAAAGTCTTCCCAACGCCTATAGGTAAAAATGAATAGTGATTTCGCCTACCCTTCTCACCGTCCAAAGTTTATCGCACAGTCACGATTGTTGGTAGTATTTTATTTTTCATTTTGTTTTTTTAACAAATCAGAATGATCTAAAATTTGGAGCGTTCATACATCTTAGTGAGACGCACCTAATAAAAATATATATATAAAATAATTTGTGAAAAAAATTGACGAAAATACCCACAAAACGTTTCAAGGGTATTTTGGTCATTTTCATGTAAAATATTTTTTAGATATTTTTCGTAGATTCGACTATTTTTTATGAACACGAGCTCCAAATTTTAGATAATTCCGAATGGTAAAACAAAAATAAAAATTAAAACACTAACAGACAATCGTGACTTTGCGATGAACTTTGGACGGTGATGAGGGTAGGTGAAATCACTATACATTTTCGCATATATATATGTATATATATATGTACATATATATATATATATATATATATATATATATATATATATATATATATATATATATATATATATATATATGGAAGATACTACAAAATACCTATAGGTTAAAATAAATAGTGATTTTACGTACCCTCATCACCATCCAAAATTCATCGCACGGTCACAATTGTCCGATCGTGTTTCAATTTTCATTTTTGTTTTACTAATCGAAATGATCTAAAATTTGGAGCGTACATTCATCTTGGTGAAACTCACCTAATAAAAATATGAAAATAATAATTCGTAAAATATAAATTGATCAAAATATCCCCATAATTTGTTTGGGGTATTTTGATCAATTTATATTTTACGAATTATTTTTTGCATATTTTATTAGGTGCGCCTCACTAAGATATACATATACTCCAAATTTCAAGTAATTTGGATTTGTAGAAAAAATATGAAATTAAAACACTACCAGACACATGTGACCATGCGATAAAGTTTCGATCGTGATCAAGGGTATTTTGATCAAATTATTTCTTGCAAATTATTTTTTTTGATATTTTTATTAGATTATTCTATTTTTAAAGAATACATGCCTAAAATTTAAAAGGTAAAGTTTATATAGAGCCGAGGCTCTAAACAATCAGATTCGAGCCTATAGCAAAAATTTCACTAGAAAAGATTGTTTTGATGCCCAAATATCCTCAAATTCATCATCTCGAACATCAAGATGCATAAACATGAGAAAAAAAATGGATTTTAAGTTTAGAAATAGTGTATTTTGTAACGCACTTTTGGACCGTCAATTTTCAAGATTTTCAAGTTTTCATAGATGTATCGATCTACACTATTTTTTAAGCTTTAAACTTTATAAATAAAGATGAAAATATAATTTAAGGCTATCAAAAAGATTTCCAGTTTTGAAACCATATTTTTTGACACTATTGGAAGATAGGCTCTAATTTGGTTGTTTAGAGCCTAGGCTCCATACAAACCGCACCCAAATTTAAATTATTTGGATTTGTAGAAAAAAATTAAAATTAAAATACGAAATGAAGTCGTGACGGTCAGATCTGCCAAATTCAATCTAGATCGTTGGACTCATATGAACACATACGTTCAGATAAGCTAGTGGGCTAATCTCAGTATTTTTCATATATATATATATATATATATATATATATATATATCAAGGTCAAGATGATCAATTGGAGAATTTTCTAGTAATAAAACAACCTTTTTCAATGGTTTTTGATGTGTACCTTACTCTTACAGTATAAGGTTGCCACCTGAAACAATCCAATTAAAATGTACCTTCAAATTTTATCATAACATATAATTTTGGTGTAAAAAATTATTAAAATTATTTTAAAACTCTTTTTTCATATGTAATTATAATTAACTAAAAAAATAGTTAAAATCAAGTAGATCAATAAATATATGAAAATATTGAAAATGGACCGTCTAGATAATGTGTTGCAAGATGCGCACTATCTTTGGGACTTATAATCTTATTTTTCTTCATATTCATAAATCTCAATGTCAAGATAATCAATTAGAGAATTTTATAGCATTAAAACTACATTATCCGGTGGATTTTTTATATGCATCTGTAATTCTACATTTTAAGGTTGCAACTTTATATAAACTTTTCCCTTTTTTTATTATTGGATGGTTCATCTAAAGATAGATAATTACTAAATAAAATCAGTGGTTAATTGATTAGGTTAATTAATATTGTCTTGGCGTCATTCTTCATTCAGAATTTAATTATTCATAATTCATAACAAAAATGGGTTTGCATAGAGTTAACGACCCTCGGTTAATTTTTCAAAGGCTATGAGTTGCATATTATCCCATATTTAAAATGCATTTCTAGGTGATTCACACTTCAAATCTTGTGTAAAAGTTTGCGAGGAGCTAACATAGCACTCTTTTAAGTTTTTTAATAAAAATTTGCCATCATCATCATTTTAACATTTTTCTAATTAATTGGGGTCAGATATATAAATCCTGATTCTTCATTCTGCTCTATTAAATATTATATCCTCAATGAGGCCATAAATCCCCATATTTTTTCGGAGTACTTCCAACCAAATCATTTTAGGTTATCCTTGTCATTTTCAATCCTTCCACTTAAACTAATTCGCATCTCCTAACAGGTGATGTATTTGGTCGACGCCACATATCGCCAGTTTACTATTTCTCATTTTATTACCTATTGGTGCAACGCTTAAATTCTATCAAATAGATTCATTGTGAATTCTATCCCTTTTTGTTTTGTCACTCATCCTCAATAAAAATTTTCAATATTATATAAATATAAATAAAGGAAAATGTTGTGGGAAAATTAAATACATATTCGTTATAGTTTGCGTTATTACGGATATATCGAATAGTTTCCGTTATTATCATCGTGTCTATTTTTTTCATTTCAAAACAAATTTTTTTTAAAAAAGACGATTTTAGCTTTTTCGTTGTTGAACAACCGAATTCAATACACCAATTTTAGCTCTTCAAAAACCAAAAATTTACGCTTTTCGATTTTGGTGGCGCTCTTTCTCTCTAACACGAGCATAGCTAACTTAGAATAATAGGCAACTTCACCCTCTTTCTTCTCTCTCCTCCACCCCATTCACAGAAACGACACAAGTTACACAGTCAATTCTCTCTCTCTCTAAACCAAACATCGCCTAAAACACGAGCCCAATATAGGACGACACAGAAGAAATAAGAAACCAATCAATCTGTGGAGACCGTGTAATCAAATTCACAAGGAATATGAAATATGAATCCTTCTCCCAACCTCAATGGATTCTCCATTTTTCTCTCTCTCTCGAACACAACTTGCAGGCAAAACACTTAGAAATACCAATTGGCATCATAAAGCAACAAAAGCCAAAGCAACCACTGAGCCAGAGAATTTACCAAGAAAATTAAAGCGGTTCTCTCTCTCTAAACAACATGCATAAAACTAATCCCCCATATCTCTCTTTCTAAACAAGCACAAAACCAATCCTCTGTCTCTAAACAAGCACAAAATCAATCCTCTATCTCTTACCAAAAGCCTCGAAAATCTCCTTGAGCTTCCCCATGGTGACCTCCTCCGCTAAATTGAACACTACCAATGGCCCCTGATTCTCCCCTCCAAAATATCACCCCATTTTAGATCCATTTTGAAGATTTTCAATACTCAAAAGCGCTCAATGAACGAGGATTCAAGGTCAGGTTTTACTTTATTCTTATAAAGCTTAGGCTTTATAGAAATTGCATTCAAAACAAAGCATTGCTTCAACCCAACAATTGGAATGTTCTTGGACAATTTCTGATCAAGATAGAGTGATTCCCGATCTAGGTTACGATTTCTTATTTTGACATGAGTAATAAAAAGGCAATTCTCGGTATTAGCAATGTTAAGTGGACCCGGTTTCGGCCAAGCCCTAAAAATACAAGCTTCTTAATAAATCAATTTTTGAGATGGATTTTCTGACTTAATTTTTAAAGATATGTAATCACTAATATAGAGATCATGAATATGAAGAAACAAATAAACTTCAAAAACTAGAAATAATACTTTTAATAAGAAAACATTTGGATCGTTAGTTTCCATTGCTTTTAGATAGAACACCTACTTGCGTCCATATTAAAGATGGGTGCTTTAAACTTTTGGATTGCATGTTTAGTCATGCGATCCTGCCCGCATGAAGCAATTTTCCATGTTTAGTGTAAAAAATGTCGATCAAAACGGTTATTCTAGGTATTTGCAAAGCTAGCAACATTTTACATTTCCATCAGGCTTAGTGGACTACAAGATGGAAGCAAATAATGTGATCCACAACAATAACATGATGGTTCATCCCCGCGCAACCAATGGGTTGGACGGTGATGGGAGGAGAGTATGGTATAAATGAGATGATAAACATTTTGGTGAGAGCCACTTCTCACCATCCGATCCATTGGTCGACAGCGATAAGAACATGATCACGGAAGCTATCATTGACTATCCGGATGATATTAGAGGAACCCAATAAAGAGACGTTGAGTGAAATATCTACTAAAAATCCTTGAGCTGATTTTATCCACACAAGCTAGAGAGAGAAGAGAGAGACTGAGAGAGAGGAGAGAGAGAATTCCATTGAAAAATCAGCAGGGAGGTGCAGGAGTTAGTGAGAGAGAGTTCCATTGAAGAAAATCAGTTGGGTGGTGCAAGAGGTGGTGTTCATTGGCAATGGCGCTCTCTCAAGCTGCCCCAGCCCTTGCTTTCTTCCATGGCAGTTCCTACTTAGACAGTAGAGTGAAGCCCTCCCTTCTCTTGTTTTCAGGTGCAATTTTCTATAATGATTCATCTCTCTCTCTAGAATAACGCATGCATGACACTGTTTCGTATGTGATCTTTGACATTGTGTGACTTCCTCTGTTTACTTGCTTCATCTAGTCAATACTTTTGATGGGTTCTTGGAGAAATAGGTATAAGGATTCTTCAGACTTGAAAACATTTTTGGTTCTAGATAAGGAATCCATTGCAATTTGTTGGGTTTCTTCAATTAATTTGCTGCGATTTACTTAATTTGGTCTCTGCCTTTTCTGTTTCCCCATGTTATGGTTTGAACTTTGAGGTACAAAATTGACCGTTTTGACAAAAAGTAAAAATTGATATACATCTGAGTGTCTTCTTATGAGCATGCCTTTTATGGGGCAATTACTCCTGAGAACCATGATTGTTTCTTTGTAAAATACTTGCATTTGCTCTCTCTCTCTCTATCGCAAAGCATTTGCTCTCTCTCTCTATCTATGTGTATGTGTGTGTGGTGTAGACATTATATTATGTGGGATTGAGATTGCTATTGATAAGTTTCCTAAAGGAAATAGGAACCCAAAAAGATTAGGACTCTTTTATATATCTTGGTTATTGAGATATATGTAATACTTATAAAAAGTTTCCTATTTAGTTTGGACTCCTAACCTTATATATATGGATGACAGTGTATAGAATTTGTGTGTCCTATTTAGGTCACCATATGGAAAAGTTGCTTCCTCTAAAGAGAGAGGATCGGCAAGGCTTCCCTTAGAGTGAAGAGAGCTTCTTATGGAGAGAGAGACGAGAGCTTTTTATGGAGAGAAATACCACATATGTGCCTCCTATAGATTGAGAGGCTGGTTTCTCTTCCCTCGGAGAGAAGACAACTTCATATGGAGAGAAACACCAGAGAGAAGAGAGTTTCCTATAGAGAGAAACACCACGGATGTGTGTCCTGTAGATTGAGAGGCTAGTTTCTTTCAGGGAAGTGCTTCCCATTAAGATTTTGGTTGGTTGCCCTTTTAATGAGATAAAATCTCTGTTGCTCTCAAGGTTCTCCTCCTAGACGGTTCTCCTCCTGGACAGTAGTTTAGCTGTGGAATGGAGATGTTATCTTCCTGGACAGTGGTTTAGCTGTGAAATAGAGATGAGAGGTTGACGATGGCGCCAATTTTTGTCGAGAGTTAGATAGGTAACTCACTGTCCCAAAATCTATAATGTAATTTTCATTGGTTAGAGAGGTAACTTTCAGTTTGCCATGCCCGTGGATGAAGCCCTGTTGGGGTGAACCACGTAAATCTTTGTGTTCTTGTGGTGCGTGAGTTTTATGCTTTAATTTCTCATATTATGGCTCATGCTCTCTTTTATTTTGTTTCTAGCTGGATAAGTATACGATTTTGGTAGGATCCAACTTTTGGGATTCTTGTTTCCGCATCTAAGAGGGTTCTTAAATCCTAATATTGAGTGCCACTAAACAATGATACTTAACTGAATTTAACCTTCACTGTGATTTTTCGAACTTCGGATGATGCTAGGTTGTGAATTTGAATGGTTATAGCTGATGTTTATTAAGCACTTGGTGGAAACCAAGTCCTAGATTGCCACCATTCTGGAAATGCAATATATGATTTGAATTTGACCTTTAAAACTTTGCATATGGGTGCCATTTTGTGGATGTCTAGCCTCTTACATAGAGCATACTGGTATAAATCTTGTATACGCAGTAAGATGTATACTTTTCGACAGGCAGTATTGGATCTCAAAGTTATTTATTTGAAGTTACCTTTCCCCCAAGAAAATCTACTACTGCTTGTGTACCAAGAAAATCATTGTCCTTAACTCCTAAGTGCTCTACTTCATCCCCTGACGATGTCAAGGAAGACTCTGAAGGGGCCTCCGAGCAGACCAAGGTATGATGTATGGAGCTCATAATAATGGTTGAGTGTGTGCCAGTTCTCATTTCTTGTTCGCTTTATGTTCTTTATTCTTTCAAGGCATCATGATCTTCATAAGTTCATTTTCGTTTTTATAAACTTCAAAGTGGATATGCTCATAACATTATCACCTATATTTTAGAGTTTCACATCTGTTTTTTGGCATAAAAGGCACTAGCAAGTATACATGTATCTCACTTTTAAATACAAAAAAGAGTCATTAGTCTCATTTATTTTCTGAGAGCTACTCATGGCCATGTATAGCTGCTAAAGTAGGGATAGATGGATAGCTTTAAAGATGCCTCAAAAAGTACTTCTTGCATCAGTTGCCAAAGAATGTGAACTCTAAGCCTTGAATAGCTTTAATGGATTTTTCTTCTTGGTTATTAGAAGCATTATGGGATGCTTAAATAACATAAAACTTTGGCATTTTAAACTTGATTTCGATAACACAAGCACAGGAAGATGCAAAATATTCAAATTGTTAGAAATTGTCACTACCTTATTCAAGCAAAAGTTGCTTATCGGAAAAGTTCTGGATATATCTTGCACTGAAGATCTATTTGTCAAGTAGTGTAAATTACGCGGGCAACTATTGGATCATGTCTATTATGAACTATATTGTCCTTACAGTATTTTGGCCATTAATGCTTACAAGAATCTGGTTTTTATTTCTCTGGATGATTTACAAGCATTAGTTCTCAACTGTAACGCTTATTAAGCTCTGTTATTGTCTCTAACAATTTGTTTTCTGTAACTTAAACAAAACAACAATTTGTTTTCTAGTAGTATTAACTTGGATATTGCTTTTTGGGACGTGGGGCATAAATAGCGCTGTAGTTTTGTGGAGAGGTTCAACATAGTTTATGTGTGTAATTGCTTGTTAGATTATGATTTGCAGATACCTACTAAGGGAAAATGCACATGTAAATCGTTGCTTACTCCTTTATTCAGGTACCATTTGGATACACTCGGAAGGATGTGTTGCTTATAGGCCTTGGTGTTACTGTGGTTGGTGTTCTGTTGAAGAATGGGTTAGAGGTACCAGCATTAATCCTTCAGTGAATGACTTTACATGTATTGACATCCTTTTCTACTGATTTATTATAGTGCTCTTACTTTTATGATGATTTTCTTGTGGGTTGTTATTAGTTCTATTATAAGATGTTATGACCTTTCATGTGCTGCGCTCTTTTTACAGTTTTTTGGAGTAGATTCTTTGAAAGCAGGAAATGTGGTTCAGTTGGTTTTGGTTCTGGGCCTCACGGTGGGATGGATCGGTACTTACATATTTAGAGTTTCGAATAAAGATATGACTTATGCGCAACAACTGCGTGATTATGAGAACAAAGTCATGCAGGTATAAAAATTTACTTGCTCGTACTCCGCTCTGCATTAGTTCAAGTTTTCAATATATATACTAATGGGCTGCATATCCAGCTCGCATGCACGAACACACACACACACACACACACACACACAAAAGACACATAACTATATCATCTTAAAGCTTTGATGGTACACGGTCCCGCAGTCTTTCATTTGGAATAGAAAATTTTGGCTCTATTTAAGTAGGCTGTGTTCCATAGCATCACATGAGCATTCTTGTAACACGCTAACCTTGGAACCATTCTCTCCAGAATTAGGTGCTGGCCATAACTTGGGTGAGAGAACCAATTCGTTGGTCATGTCGGAACTAGTTTTCCATCTCTTTAGCTTTTAGAAAAACTTTTAAGCTGCATAAAGAAAACAAAAGGCTGCTACAAACTTATGAACTTTTCCTCTAGATCTTATTCTGGGCCTTTACATGGCCTTTTGATTTGCTTCCTGATTACATGTTAGAAGCTTAGTTGTTGGGAACCTTGTTCAAAGCTTAGTTTTGGGAACCTCGTTCTTAGCAGTCTCCCTGCTTGCAAAAGTAGTGCTAATCTCTTTGGATGCTCTAGCCTCCACTCCACGAATGATCAGTAGACATTTCCTTTTAACTAAAGTTGGGAGATCACCAAATTGTTTGTACTCTCGGGGATCTCCTGTAGGACTATTTCCCGAACTTCATTGGCAAGTTCACCTCCCTTGCTTCCATTCAGTTGCATTAGTGGGTCCTTTTATAATTGGAATTTAGTGAATGAAGATGCAGAAGGTTCTCCCTTTTTATTTTTCTGGGAAGTAATCATGATTGATATTACGAAGCATGCATCAAATTGTGCTCAAAGGAAAGCAAATAAATGGAGAAATTTCTTAGAGAAGAGGGAGAAGATATGCATAAAAAAGGAAGGTATAAAAAAACCTATCCGAAATGTTTGTTTGCTAAAAAATATGCATTTCTCAGCTGTCATTGAAACAGTTCGAAAACTAACAATTGGATAATAACTTTTGGGTTATGGCTATGCAGAAGCGACTGGAAGGACTCACAGAAGCAGAGATAGAAGTACTTTTGGAGCAAGTTGACGAAGAGAAACAGCGTCTAGCAGCCAGCGAACAGCTTAAGTGATGTTTGTCATATAGTTCTTAGTGCTTTATTTCTTATGCTCTTGTTAATGAATATAATGTACAGATGTTTAAGTTTATGAATCATTACACAAAGTCAGTGAAAACTATTTGTTGAGAGAATATGTAGAGTTGGTCACAGAGACAATCTGTTAAAAAACACAAAAAAAACATTTTTTATTAATATTATTTTTTATTACTACCATTAGAGGCTTAATTTTATGAACTTTCACATTTTTTTTCTATCGTTTTGAATAGTCAGATAATTCAATTATTTAGTTTCCAAAATATCTCTGAATATATTTTCACATTTTTCATTTATCCAATGCATAAAAAAAGTTCTTTTAATCATTTTTCTCAAAAGCCTAGATTTGACACTTCTATGATTTTATTATTCAACTCAATCACTTCTTCATATTTAGTGACAGAAATTCCTTTTGGCAAAAACTCTCTACATGGCGACTCTCTTTTATATTACACGCTGAGGACCTGTTAGGCTCTGGTGTAACATGGAACTCAAGTTTGTTTGAAAATCCATGTTTCAAAACTCATGCTTCTATTTTGGGTTAATTTTATTCTTGGGTTATGGGTATATGTTGTTTGGATCGCATCTCGCCTAGTATTCTATTTCCATTGTTTCAAGTCGTTTTTTAAAACCTGGTTCTTATTAGTATCTGATTTGTTCTATTTTTTCTGTAAGTGGGAGTTGGATCTGGACACCGGGTGATCGAATGTACTGCTTTTTATTTGTTTGTAGGGTGATCGAATGTACTCATTTTTATTTGTTTGTAAGTAGTGGATATGTTTAGATATTGGGTGTTTGAATAAACTCATTGTTTTATCTTTTGAAAGTGGGAGAAGGTTCGGACATTTTATGCTTATATCCAATCTTTTTTAATTTGATAATTAGGAGAAGTGGAAGTTGGGATCGGATATTTAATGCCCTCCTTTTTTTTTTGTTTTTGTAAGCGGATAAGTACGTTATGGCCTCAAATCGGTGTTTGAAAAACCAACTATCAATGGGAATTGCAATCCCGATTAGGAATCATTCTAATTCGTTTAGAATCACATGGTTCCCCGGGTTTTGTTAGGAAACTTGGTGATCCAAACCAGTGGAGTTTTTTTTTGGGTTCCCACACATTATATTTTTTAACAAGCTTTTTATACTTCCCCTATAGCATAGAAATTCTATCTTTTTTTATATCCAACCGTTCATTTTAAATGGAAGGTTAGGATTGCTCCAATCACAATGTCATGTCTCTACATTATTTTATTTGTAACTTTTTTTTTATAAACTACTTTGACACCAAATTTTGGACGTCCATTCCTCAATTAACCTTACACTAGCAAAAAATATAAAAAAAAATATTTTCAATAAAATAAAATGATCAAAATACCATTAAAAGTTTCAAGGGGTATTTTGGTTATTATATTTTATTAAAAATTATTTTTAATATATTTTATAGGTGCGCCCAAATGAGAATCTCACACGTAACAAATTTCATATTCATACAATTTGTATAAAAAAAATTAAAAATAAAATACTTTGAGATGTCGGATTTAAGATCAAACGGTGAATGATTCTCTTGATCAAAATGGAACGGCTGGATGATAAGGCAAAGATAAAACTTCTATGCTGTAGGGGAAGCATAGAAATCTTTCTCTATATTTTTTATTTTATTCTTTATTTTAAAAAAAAATTTGGACCAATTCTCAAACTAGAGCATCAATTCGATTTGCCGATCTAGACTAGCATTCATCCAGTCAATCTGGGTTTTTAAATTCTAGAGCAGATATATTAGCGGTCTCAACTGTAGGGGAACAGATCAGAAAACGACAAACAATTGAGACCTTCATGTAAAAGGTGTAATTTATATAAGACGCACACTAAATCTTGCTAAAAGTCGTAGTTTCAGCATCGAAAATTTTAACGATGGCTTAAAAATCAAATTACACTCTTAATTATGATATTTAAAGCTCAAAAAAATAGTAAAAATTGAGAAGACTCTTGATTATGAAATTTAAAACTAAAAAAGGTGCAAATTGAGAAGAACTGCGAACACTTGAAATTTTTTAAAATAGATAGTAGAGATAATGTGTTAAAACCTGTGTTCGTAAAATTGAATCGGAACGATTAACCAGACATGGGGCCGAAAGCGGTTTAACCGGCCCAACAGGTAAACCGGCCAATTCAACCGTTCTAATCGGGCAACTCTCGGGTGGTTAAAAAATTATTAAATAAAAAATAAAAAAGATACAAAACAATCTACTAAAATATGAAAAATATATAAAGAATGATTAAAACAAAACACATAAAAATTAATGAGAAAATGGATTTTAAGGAATCAATTTGTGTCTAGAGGTATTTCTAAAAAAATTCAAAAAAGATGAGAAAATATAAAAGTGAGTATTAATGACCAAAACAATTTCTAATATTTACCGTAATGTAAAGAATAGTAAAAAATGTATTACGGACCAAAGTCCTTATTTTTGAGATTTATACATTTTCTTGAAAAAAAAATTTTAAATACCGGCCAATCACCAAAGCCACTCAAAACCGGAACCGGCAATCGTCGGTTCCGATCTAACCAAAGCAGTTACCAGCTAAAACATAAGCCATCTTTAAGACTTGAAATCATGTTTGGGAATCTCCATACATCTCACGGTTGAGATGCGGAATTTCAACTTCAGCACAGATAAAGTTTTAGGGTGCACCTTGCTTGTATAAGGTTGACACCTTATATAAACTTTTCCCTCATGTAAAAATGTAACATAAGCAAAGGTTTTTAAAATATAGATTTTACAAGGGAGCTTCAGTTAGCCTTCGTGGGCCAGATATTTCAAACTCTGCCTAGAACTTAGAGCCCGATCACATGCAAACTAAAAAGGACTGGGGTAAAAAGACACTCCCGGAATTCCAAACTGGGGTAGCAAGACTCACATTCATCAGCCAAGCACCAGCCCACAAAACCATGGTGTTGGCATCTATTTTCTCAAATTCTAAGCTCAAATCTTGCCCTAATATTCAACAGTTGAAGCGGCTAACCTATAATTAGAAGCTTCATCAAAATTTCAGACACAGACCCCGCCCCCCAATTTCAATCAGCTGCTCATTCCTGTTCCACTAAAACAAATTTCCTGGTCCGCTTTGTGTCAATTGGTTATAGACCATAATCAATAAAGGAACCCAACCATATGAAATGGAAGCCACCATAAACATGAGTACATGTCACAGCAACCTTTTTGGGAGACAGAAACTAAAGCATGATTACATCCACCATAAACAAGAGTACATGTCACAGCAACATTTTTGGGAGACAGAAATTAAAGCATGATTACATGCAACTGGTAAAAAGATAATCCATGAAACTAGAAACTAAAACTCAACCAAAAGCATGTGTATTTCTTTTAAATGCCCTGTCCAAAACAAGGAATACACAATACAGTCGCATCTCTTAGAATGCCTTATATTCATCACCTCTAGTGGCTTTTACCCATCTGAAAGTACAAGGAAATACATATTAAGTCAAACAAAGACAGAATGCTTTGAATTTTAGGAAAGCATTCAATTAAGGGTGTGGTTTCTATAAGGTTGCAACCTTAAACGATCCAATTAAGGTGCAGCTCCAAATTTTATCATGATATGTAATTTTGGTGTAAAAAATTCTTAGGATTATCTTAAAATCTATTTTCATCTCTAATTATAAAATTTGAAACTCTAAAAATGTTTAAAATCAAGTAGATATAAACATATGAAAATCTTGAAAATTGAACGGTCTAGATAATTTGTTGCAATATGCACCATTTATGGGACTCAAAATCCTTTTTTTTTCATATTCATACATCTCGATGTCGAGATGATCGATTAGAGGGTTTTTCAACATTAAAACAACATTTTCTGATGGATTTTTGAGGTGCATCTATAATTCTACATTTTAAGATTGCAACCTTATATAAACTTTTTCCTTCAATTAATGAAGGAACACCATATTTTTGTAATAAATACTGCTCTCAAAAAGCAAAGAATCATCCATTTTCTACCATTGATATAAGGATAAAGTTTATATAAGTGTGAGGCTTTAAAGAATCAAACTTGGGTGCACCTCAAAAATTTCACTAGAAGAGGTTGTTTTGATGCCCAAATATCATCAAATTGATCATCTCGACCTCAAGATGCATGGACATGAGAAAAAAAAAATGGATTTCAAGTTTTGGAAATAGTGCATCTTTTAATGTAATTTTCAAGATTTTCAAGTTTTCATAGATATGCTCGATCTACACTATTTTTAAGCTTTAAATTTTATAATTAGAGATGAAAATATATTTTAAGACTATCACAAAAATTTCCAATATTGAAACCACATTTCTCGACAATATTTGAAGGTGCGCTTTACTTTGTTTAGAGCCTCGACTCTATACAAACCACACCCTTGATATAATCCATGCTATCAAAAAGAAAAGAATAATCCATTTTCTACCATTGATATGATCCATGGGCATAAATAGCAATATATATGTCACAATGATCCTCATCCCATTTAAAAAAGGATTTGTATCCAAGCATGTCTTTAAGCAAAAAGCATTGTAAGCTCAATACTTCAATAGACTGACTGTATACCTATGACAGCTTTATATTGTTGAGAGAGATTAATACCATACTACAGGTATGGCGCTTGGCATCTTAACAGTTCTTTTCAAAAGTGAACAGCAATAGGTATGTGAGACCATGTCACATTTCAACAACTTGGCGGATCTTATCTATAACCGTCCATTGTAGGAGATGAACACCTTAAATGATGTCTCTCCCATCTACACTTCTAATATGTTAAATATAATACTCTACAAATTATGTAGCATGTTATCAAGTTCTCAGAATAAGTTATTCTGCAGGTCCATGTGCGGATTTCAACAATTGGAAAGATGACATGCTACTACAATAAGGAGATCGTGCAATCCAGATTGGTCCAAATCGGCGAGCTGGAAAGATTTAAAACTAAAAAATAAAATAAACTACGGGTTCAGGGTGGGATTTTCTTTTTTTGTCTTTTTTCTTTATGGTGGGGAAAAAAGGGGTTTAGGGTAGAGAGCGTATGTGTGTGTAGAAAGCGTATGTGTGTGTGTGTATATATAGGGAAAACATGCAGTTAGCCCCCTCTAGTCAGTATAAGACCAACGATCCAGATTGAAACTGAGCCGATCTGAAGGTCACGACCTCATTTCGAAATATAACTTTAATATTTTTCATACAAATCTAAATTATATGAAAATTTAGGTGTCCATTCTTCTCATCAAGGTGCACCTGATAAAAACATAAAAAAAATAATTCAGAAAAAATAAATTGACCAAAATATCCCTGAAATTTTTTGGGGGTATTTTGGTCAATTTATTTTTTACGAATTATTTTTTTGATCTTTTTATTAGCTTCACCTATTTTTAGAGAACAGACGTTCAAAATTTCAAATGATTTAGAATTGTAAAAAAAATTAAAATTAAAATACAAAATGCAATCGTGACCATTGGATCGGCCGGATTCAATTTGGGTCATTGGGCTTACAATGTAGCAGATAGCTAGTAGCCTAACCTCATATTCCCATATATATATATATATATATATATATATATATATATAGAGAGAGAGAGAGAGAGAGAGATAGAGGGTCTGAGGTCAGCCTGCTAGATTGAATACGGGCCAATTTAATGGTCACAATTGTATTTTTTATTTGAACTATAAATCTAAAGCACTTGAAAGTTAGAACGTCTACTCTTTAAAAATATACAAATCTAATAAAAATAGCAAAAACATAATTTACAAGCATTAAATAGACTAAAATACCTCTAAAACTTTCAGGGGTATTTGAGTCAGTTTATTTTTTTTTCAAATTACTTTTTAAATATTTTTATTAGGTGCGCCTTGATGAGAAGAGTGGGTGGTACCCCAAATTTCATGTAATTTGGATTTGAAGAGAAAATTAAAATTCAAATACAAAATACAGTCATGACCATCAGATCGGCCAAGATATATAAATTTTTTTTTTTTTTTTTGCGTTTGGTATTTTTTTTTTCGTATCTGTTGAATATTGAAGCAGACATAAAGACATGCTACTCACTGTCTTCACAAAATGCTAGTGTAAAATACAATCCTCTTTCAGAGGTTCAACCCATAGGAGGCAAGAATTGCCACATTCCATGCCACTATCACAACCAACAGCCACATGCAACTACTAACAGTCAATTTCACCTCTAGTCTTCTCAAGATTACCCACATCATAATCAAAAGAAAAGATGTGTATTTGGTGATGCCTACACACTTGATTTTATTGAACAGAAAACAAATTGCCAAAGCCTAAGAAATGGAAATACATCTGAATCTTACCCGATAGATATTCATTTTTCAATTTGAGCTCACAGATGTCTGGGAAGCGTGAGAGTATGTCCTCATCTTCATCCTCATCGAATGGATCATATGCTTCAATCCCTGAAAGAATTCCAGTAACATAATTGACAGGTAAGCAATGAGAGAGAGACAAACACAAGAGGAGGTAATAAATGTTTTTATTTGGCTATGTAGAAGAGTTCCATGCAAGATTTTTTTTTTGAGTATTTCAGCTGTGGGAAACAAACTCGACATAATCTGGCAATCTTCAACTCCTAAAACAATCAAGCCCAAGACTGAATTCAATCTGTGCAACCAGGTTGGTATTGACACACAAGGAAGTGCCGATATACATGTGAACATTCATGTCCAGGTGTTTGTCTGTGGATGAATACAACTAAATGCATTCACACAGCATTTAGCTATATGGTAATGTGTTCATGTGACACACACACATATGTGTATAGATAGATAGATAGACAGATAGATGGATAGATAGGTAGTAGATAGATGGAGAGCATATACTATGCTCCCGCGGAAGCAACACTATACACCTTGCTTGGGCAGAGACCTACTTGGGAGGATTTTTTTAATCCATAAGTTTGGGATCCATCTAAATATCATCAGATAATTATTTTCATGGGAAAAGATTTGGATTCTGAGTTCTTGAATACCTATATCTTGCCCTCCAAAAATTGGACAGTTCTTATTCAATCTTTGGACGTTAATTTTTTTTTTAGGGACATAGAGAATTCTATTTAATTTCTTCTTCTTCATTTTTTCATTGAAGTTGTTTACTGTCTTGGAGGTTACATCCCCAAATTTTAGGTTCAAAAAAATATCTCTAACATGAAGTTTACCCCAAGGGAGCAAATGTACAGTATGCTCCAACAGGAGCAGCAAAGCTCTTCACACACACACATATATATACATATAAGAGAGAGAGCGAGGACCTGAATAGGGACCGGAAGAAATGATTCCAGGAGGAAGAACCTCAGGTTCATGTTTAAGCTCCAAAAAGTCATTGTCAAGAGCCTGAGTTCAAGGAAACAAATAAATTCATAGAAGATAATTAAAAGTTTGACAGTATATGCAACTCCTCACGTCTCATACCACCATGACATAACAACAAAGAATTTGCTAACATAATGTACTAACTGGTATTCCATAGGTTAAAATATGAAAGGAATATATGAAAGAGATTGACGAAGCATGTCCATGGGCAATACCATTGTTGGTCTTATGTTACAATAGGCCATGTGTGTCCAACTCCTCAAAGCAGTCATTATTTCATCAACTTCCTTCTTTACAGCTGATGCAAAGTAACACACAAGAGGGAGGGTGAGATGCAAGTAGAAAAAGGCAAGAGGACAAGAAGTTCAAAGACTTGAAGGAAAAACAATGAGATCATGGATACCCAAGTTAACATTCAAGAAAAAGAGAAAAAAAATGAGATCACCAAGTTAGTGCAGCATGAGATATACCATCTTTTGCATTTTTCTCTTTAAGTTTTTGCTGATCACTTCCAGTAAAGTACGCATGCTCAACTCCTTCCTTGGCCCATTCCTCGCATTGCTTGATTTGTTGTTCAGTTAGACCAAACTTAGATGGTTCACTCTTCTTGTTTCTAGTATCTGATTCCACAGATTTCTGCTTTGTAATTGATTGCTTTATTACATTAGGTTGAGAAGGCTTTACAGACTTCGAAACATCTGCTAATGCTTTCCTCTCCTTCAACCCTTTCTGAGTATGTTTGGATCCATCAACCTTTCCACCAGCAATACCTTTGCCTAGTAAAATTTACACAGGATTTTGTAAAAATATTACGTACCATCAACCTTAGAAAACAAGAGCATATAATAATGAAAAATGCAATATAAAATAAAGAATACCTCTACGTGCATCTATATTTTCATCCTGAATTCGAATTGCAATGGGTGTTTGAAAAGCCATCTTAATTTCTAGAACAAAACCCCTGAAATCATCGATTGAGAGAATATTAATTTCATTTTTTTGACAAATCAGTAATTATCATCAATTGCAAGTCTCCACCTCAGTGCATGCACATAACATGTGCACGAATGCACACAAACCACCTTAGTCAAAAGCTCCTTAATATTCATTGCAGATCTAAACAACTATACAACATGGGTAAATCAACAAAAGACTCCTACTAATGCCTTTAAGATATAAACACTCATATGTCATAAGCAAGACAATTTAAGGGATAGAGTTAGTGAACCCACATTAAACAAAGTTACTATAAACCAACACACGGTAAACATGTCATGTGGTCACTGGTCAGACTAAACGTGTCAAAAATCAGAGGAGATCCCTAAAGCACATACAGCATGGTCAGAACAAATATCAAAATTGCAACTTTTGTTTCTGTTCTATGAAGCATGGTAGTGCAAAGATGAGGCTATAGAGATAAAATAGAAAACCACCTCAATCGAATATCACATAATAAAGATCAATATCTAGTGTAAGCCAGGATTGCGGAACCCACCAACTCTGTTGGATGCACACAGATTCTAGGAATTATGGAATGTAATAGTAAAAGTATACTTGTGCTAATTATATGTCCAGTCAAAAAGCGCTCAGCATTATAAGTAGGACTAGGAAATTGCCATGCTTAAGCAAGGAAGCACAGCTCTAAAGCATTACTAAAATATACCTACTCATTGCACAGATGTGAAAGGCTCTCATGACTCTCATGACCCATCAAACATAATAAATAAGTACAAATTTTGGGAATCATGGAGTGTAAATGGTAAAATTACTTGCACTAAGTATATGTCCAGTCAAAAAGGGCTCAGCATTATAAGCAGGACTAGGCAATTGCCATGCTTAAGCAAGGAGGCACAGCTCTAAAGTATTACTAAACTATACCTACTCATTGCACAGATGTGAAGGCTCTCATGACTCTCATGACCCATCAAACATTATAAATAAATAAGTAAATGTTTATTACAATTAATCTCAAATGTTTCAACTTTAGTAGGATTAAACTGACATTGAATGTGGTTAGAGCATGTGCTCCGCCTTATATCAATTTCATTTCATGATAATTCATAACCAAGAATAAAATTTCTAATCACTGAAACTGTTGGAACAGAGAATAACTTAAGTGAAAACTCAACAACTAATAAGTAAAATATACGTTTCAGAGAAACCAAATCTTGAGTTTAGATCATACAAAATTCATAATTGTACAGCTTCTGATGGTTTCTAAAGAGATGCCTGTCCATTTGAATTGTATGAAATGTAAGATACTAGGTTCAGGAAAACATAAGGTTTCACTAATACTTCTCTAAACCAAACAAGCAAACGCCCAGAAGAAAGGAACAAGCAACCCTCAAGCGCTCCATACAACTTTTGCAGCCACTTTAGCATTCAATTGTCCCAAAATCAACATAAAATTACTAGCCTAATTTTTCCTTCACTCAAGCATCAACAGTCATCCAAATCCCAGAATTAAATTCCTGCAAATGGACTCTTTCTTCCCTGTAGGGAACTCCTTGTTCAAAAAACCTTTTTTTCTTTTTTTTGGGAAAAATTACCTTGTTCAAATAATTATAGACCAGACTCTGTAAACTGAGATTACCTAGGGGTACCAGAAAGATTTAACCCGAACGAATCATCAAATTAACACACCCAACAAGAAACGAAACTATTCTCATGCCTAGACATTGAAATGCCTCCAGGTACAAACTCAAAATTCTTTTTTTTTTTCCTTTCTTTCTTTGATAGCTTACAAACTCATGATTGTTCAAGGAATTAACTCTGAATTTCCCTATAAATGTGTGTGTATGTTCATACTTCATTAAACATATTTTTATGTTGTATTCATACTATTTTTAATTATACCAGACTATATGTTCTAGAATAATCAAACAATACTTTAGATATTTCATACAATGCATCATAATTTCAGATATATCTACTAAGACACAGATTCTTATACTGTATTCACTTCATGTAGATTCTAGTATATAAGCATCCAAAGTAACTAGGTAGTCTCAGACTGTAACTTGATACAAGAAACCGTGATTTGAAGTCACAATACCCATTTCTATCTTTCAGTTGAAAACGTAGTCACACATATGCGTATGCAATCAATAATCTCAGTTAGAAACAAATGTAATCTACAACACAAGAGGCATTACCTCCCATGGCACAAACACAAAAAAGCCATACAATTCCACAACCAGCATTCAATTTCAGAACCTACCGCCAATTTATCAGTTTTTGATGACCCAAATGGATGTCTTGGCCCAAAATAAAAGCAACATTCCAATATGAAAATTTAAAAACTATCTCAGAATGTAACTTTATACAATAAACCATGATTGGGCTTCATGAAACCCATTTTCTCTTTTAATTGAAAACGTACTCTCACATATAATTGTATGCAAAATAAACAAAGTTCCGAATCAAATGCATACTACATTACAAGAGGCATTGCTCCCATGTCTCAAACACAAAAAAGTCAAAAAATTCCAGACCTGGCATTCAATCTCAGACCCAAATGCATGTTATGATCCAAAATTAAAATAAACATCTCAATTTTCCATATAATAACAAATGCAAACGCGCACAATAAATAAAAAGATGCAAGAATCTAAAAAGAATAAAATAAAACAGAACAAATCCACCCTAAAAGGTTCAAGAATCAACAAATGAAAACAACAGAGACCAATCACTTCAGAATAGCGGTTCTTTGCTGATAAAGTTTCACACCACACACAGTCAGATCAAACAAGAGAGAGAGAGAGAACTCAAACTGAAACAATATTTCAACCCATAACCCTAATTGTGAAATACTAGCAAACCAACTGATAGTATCAGAATGCAACAGATGAACCAATATCCTTAAAATTAATAAATTTCTTACCTTAACCTATGAATTGAACCCGAAAACCTTCAAGATCAAAAAGCCGCAGAAAGATTAAAATATGCTGAAGAAAATGAAATTAAATTGAATACACCATTTTATTGGATGAATTAATGAAGAAAGAAAAGAGAAGATTAAATTCAAGGGGGAGATCAGTGAAAGAAAGGCTGAGAAATTTGGGGGAATAAATTGCTGAAAAATACATGGAAAATAGAGGATTGAGAAGACATGGGTTTTATAATTTTGATTTTTGGAATTTCTTATTGGCAGGAGAAAATAGGTACACGTCAGCGGTAGGTGACCGGCTATAACCGGTCGCGATTGAACCGTTGGAAATCTTGAATTTTTGGCAAGACTAGATTTACGTAAATACCCTTGAAAACATTTCTTTTTTGCGCAGGAGCTGCTTGGGCCACTTACCCCTTCGATTTTCCGCTCAATGAATCCGGGTTCCCATAACCTGTATATGAAAAAAACGTAGGGAAATTTACACTAATATCACTTTTATTTTTGGATGAAATTTGTATAGGGCTTGGGTTCTATAAAAAACAAAATAAAGTCACCTTAAATCTTTATCCAAAAAGCAGTTTCGGGCACCGGGCATCTCTATGATGAATCTAAATCAATTTCCAACACCGATAATAAAATTCGAAGGGCAAAAAATGGTACAGATCTTGCAAATATATGAACACTTAATTTTACGATGAAATGGACAATGTAGATAATTTGTTGCAATATACATGATATTTAGAGCTTAAATTCCTAATTTTTTTCATAACTAGTATGTTCAAACTAAGATGATCGATGTAAAGGTTTTCCAATGCTTGATTTATAATTTTTTATGAATTTTGAGGTGAAGCTTTACTTATTTTGATAGGGTTGCAGCCCTATCAAACTATTTTCCTTTCTCTTTATCACTTTTATCTTAAATAAAATTTGTATTTATATCCGATTTAAATTTTATAATTATAAAAATAATAATTTTTGTATATTTGTTTATATATATGAAATTTCAACAAAAATAATGTCTGGCTGATTTCTCATTTAAACTTGTCGATTTGAAGGTAGAAAATGGGTTCCATCAAATTACGGACCACGAAAAAAAAATGACCCTACGGTCACCTCTTTGGTGGTCAGTTGGCCAGCCATGCTAGCAAAAAATCCCCTAAAAATTGTAATAAAATAAAAATAATTATAAAGTTGAGGGAAAATGGCAGATTTTGTAAAATATCGTAGAAATAGAATAAAATGAATATCATAAATAAAGAAAAGCAGAGATCACATACTTTCTCTAGGGCAAAGCCAGACCCATAGGTTCGGCACCCTGAGTTGGCAACCCAGATCAGAGTCCGTCAGTACAAAGAGACCATTCATGTTGTCGTCAAGGAGATGAGCCATACACACTCGATTTGTAGAGATTGATCGGGGCATAGTGTGACTCAAAAAAATCATTCTTCCCCTCTAGGCAGGAGAGAAGGATTTGAGTATGGGGCAAGCTTTCTATGCTTTCCCTACAGCATAGAAATTCTATCCTCCCCTTTATCCAACCGTCCATTCTAAATAGAGGGCTAAGATTGCCCCAATCACAATGTCACGTCTTTACACTATTTCATTTTTAATTTTTTTCTATAAACTATTTTGAAACCAAATATTGAACATCCATTCGTCTATTAAACTTGCACTAGCGAAAAATATAAAACAAATATTTTCAATAAAATAAAATGACCAAAATACCCCTAAAAGTTTTAAGGGGTATTTTGATCATTATATTTTATAGGTGCCCCCCAATGAGAAGATGATAAGTACCAAATTTCATAGTCATACAATTTGTATAAAAAAACTAAAAATAAAATACTTTGAAACGTCAGATCTAAGATCATACGGTGAGTGGCTCTCTTGATCAAAATAGGGGGATGTTAGAACTTCTATGCTGTATGGGAAGCATAGAAACATTTCCCTTGAGTCTGAAAGGAAGATCGTGAGGTTTAATTGAGGTTTCATAGGTCGGTTTGTATAGTGCCTAGGCCCTAAACAATCAAATTAGAGCATACCTTCAAATAATGTTGAGAAATATGGTTTCAATATTGGAAATCTTTTTTAGAGCCTTAAAATATATTTTCATCTTTATTTATAAACTTTAAAACATCAAAAATAGTGTAGATCGAGAGATCTATGAAAACTTTAAAATCTTGAAAATTGATAGTAAAAAAATGCATTACAAAATACACTATTTTCAAAACTTGAAATCCATTTTTTTCTCATGTCCATGCATCTTGACGTAGAGATGATCAATTTGAGGATATTTGAGCATCAAAACAACCTCTTCTAGTGAAAATTTTGAAGTAGGATCTAATTTGATCGTTTAGAACCTCAGCTCTATATAAACTTTTGCCCGTTAGTGGGGTCACTTGAGTGAGAGAGATGGAATGGGAGTGGGAAGAGAGAGAGATGGAGAGAGAGGAACATGGAGCCGGGAATAAAGTATGGATTATGGGATAGGGTGCACTAGTGTGTGTTATAGTTGTATGGTCCTTAGTGTAGTTTAGGTTAGAAAAGTGATTTTTTTTATAAGACAAAAATTAAGATTTGGCTAGAGGGTTTAAGCACGATTTTTTATTCCCTAGAATTTTCTCAACAGAAAATGGAGTGTCTACAATATTATGCGTGTTCATATTTTTATTTCAATATTATCCTTTACTCTAGAGAGAATATTTAAAGGTGCAAATGGCTTTGAATTTCAACATTAGTAGTCAATATTATTTTTTAAGTAACTTTTAGGATATTAAAAACCTGAATTCACTCTCGACTTCATATTTTCATTATTTGAAGTGGCATTGTAATTGGGATTTTTATACAACTTTGGATATTCAAAATCCGAAGTCAAGAGTGACTTCAAATTTTCAATATCCGAAATGAAAATTCACTTTTAAAAAAAAAAGAAAAAAAGTAGTGACTTTGGATTTCAATCTCCAAATCGGATAAATTTAGAAAAATAAAAATAAAATAAAATAAAAAATAAGAAGAAAATAATGAACAAAAGGAATATACGCATAATATAAAAACTTTTGGAGGGATTTTCATAATTATAATTTTTAAATAGGATATATAGGTAACTTTCTCTAAAAGGTTCCCAAATTTTAAATAGCTATCCCTTTTTTGTGCCTTTTTGTATGAATCGGTAGCTGGTCCAGAGCCACCTCACTGCAAAAACCGTTTAAGTTATGAGTTGGAACTTCAAGTTTTAGTCATGAGTTCAGAACTTGATGATCTAAACATAGTTATTTAACGAGATATCTTGTTAAGAACTCTAATTTCAAAATTGGTTTTTTTTTTCTTCTTTTTTATTTTTCCTTCAAATTGCCAATGTAGAGCTTCATGATCTAAACCGCCCTTAAAATTGACAAAACCAAGGGTGTTTGGGAAAAAATATAGAACAAGCTAATAAAAGATGAGAGACTTCTTTGGATACCACAAAATAAAAGGACATTGGCATAAATTTTCCTAAACATAAATCCACTCCCTTGAATTTTTAATTTTTATTCACTCCATTACTTTTCCCCTTTCTAGATATATTGTCATTAAAATAAAAAGAAAAATTATCAAAATACCAATAAGAGATGAACTATTTAACCTTTTATCCATTTGCAATTATTCCAACTCATGATTATACAACTTTTGACTAATATTTGTTATTAATCGAAAGATATGAATAGAACATTAAATAGTTCATCTCTCATAGATATTTGGATAAATCTGTTAAAAAAAGAGTGTATCTTATATGCAATTTAGTCCATAATTAATAAAGAAATGTATATAATAATGTTTTAAAAACCTGGCTATATTCTAATCCGTATTGCCTAACCGAATAGTAATCACTAGAGACTGAACCGGTTCACGGATGGTACGGGTCCCCATGCAATTCCCCTCTAAAATTCCCTCTCTTATATTTTTTTTTCCTTTTTTATGCGTGTATAATATTTTCTTAGGTCCCCTTAAGTCGCCACCCAATAAAACCTTATTTGTATTTGTATTTTGTTTTGTTTATTTTTAAAATTTTTTTGAATCACTGATTTGGATAGATAAAACCCAGTGATCCGACATGGATTTGTAGGTGAACGATCTGCCCTACCGATTTGAGTTTTAAATACTGATATATAATAAGATATTTTACTTTTGATATGAGGAAGCCACACTCATTATCAATCATTAAGAATGAAATTTGGTTATCAAGGGTGTGTTAAAGTAATTTCTCAAACTATGTAATACACATTAACTCTAAAATCCTGAGAAAAAAAAAAGTAGAAGCGGAAAACTTGTGACTAGAAGTTGAGAAACCTTGTTTGGCATGCCATTTACCATCTTGAGGTTTAGAATTTTAGGGAAGATAAAAAGTAGTTTATGCCTCAAGGAACGCACTTCTACCACATCATCTCTAGAATAGCATCTTGTGACATGTGAAGATGAATGTTACAAAATGGCAGCCCCAAAAAAAAATTAAAATTTAAAATTGATAGTATTCAAAGCATAAAATTTTGTAAAGAAATTTTGGCCTTTTATATTTAAAAGAAAAGTATATTGTTTATCTTTAGTACAAGATGGTCGCAATTAATCTTAACTATTGGATGCGAAATTAGATAGCTGCATTTATTTCATTGATCAAGCTCAAACTTCAAAGGAAATTTTATCGAACTTTGTGACACATCCAAGCTATCACATTTCACATCGGATGGTTGTACATAATTGTGACCACCTTGTATAAAAGGTAAATGGTATATACAATCCCATATTTAAAATCCAATTTTTTTCAAAGGGTGCAGTTTGCATGCACGTAGGTGTGGAGGTAAGGTGCACCTTTAAATTTTATCATGGTATATAATTTTGATGTAAAATGTTCTTAGGATTATCTCAAAATCTATTTTTATATCTAATTATAAAATTTTAAATTTTAAAATGGTTAAAATCAAGTAGATCTATAAACCTATGAAAATCTTGAAAATGGACAGAGTACATAATATGTTGTAAAATGCACTATTTATGAGACTTAGAATCTTTTAATTTTTCATAGTCATACATTTCGATGTCGAAGTTTTTTCAACATTACAATTACCTTTTTCTATGGATTTATGAGGGGCATCCGTGGTTCTATATTATAAAGTAGCATCCTTATATAAATTTTTTCATTTTTCAAATTACTACGCGTTTTGAGATCATACATTCCTCAAAATTTTGAATCTAAATTCTATTATATCTCTACTCATGTCGCGACTCACGACTCATCCGATGCCCTAGAGCGACATTGTGCTGGACAGACCGTCATGGTAGAGCAACCTAATAAGGTCAGTGATGCTTACTGCAACACAAACAAAAGAACAATGGTTTCAGGCAGGCTGGATTGCATTTATATAGTATGTGGATTATACGGTATGTGGTCCACAGGTATAAAGCATCCATTTTAAAAATGGATACAAATAGGTGGTCCATCTAAAAACAATTGTAACTAATTATTTAAACATTTTCTTAATATAATTATTATTTTTGGTTTTCAAAATTTATTTATTTATTCATATTTCTACAATATGCGGCTGCAAAAGCAACTTGGATATGAAAGAGATATCATTTTCAAAGGGGGGAAAAGTTTATATAGTGCCTAGGCTCTAAACAATAAAATTAGAGCCTACTAAAAAATTTCACTAGACGAGGTTGTTTTCATACCCAAATATCCTCAAATTGATCATCTCGACATAAAGATGCATGGACTTGAGAAAAAAAAGGATTTCAAGTTTTGGAAGTAGTGCATCTTGTAATGCACTTTTGGACTGTCAACTTTTAAGTTATTCAAGTTTTCATAGATACCGCTTGATCTACATTATTTTAAAATTTTTAAATTTTATAATTAAAACTGAAAATATATTTTAAAGTTAAACAAAGATTTCCATTATTGAAACCAACAGTTCGGGATATCATTTGAAGATGGGCTCTAATTTGATTGTTCATAGCCTCTGCTTTATACAAACCCCCTTGTCAAAGTTCTCGGGATTTTGCCTACGTAAGAAGTCCTGACGGAGTAACAAAATAGAAAAATATCATAGTTTTCTTGGAGGTCTTGTCCTTTGTTCTAGTAAGGTTTCTTTATTTTTGGAGGTCTTAATATTTGATTTTGTCAACATCCAGAATCATATTAAAATTGAAAAAGTTCTAAACATTAAACTAAGTTTATTTGTGAAAAAAATTAATGAATTTGTTATGTAGTTTAATTAGGGGTGCGTTTTGTATAGGGCCGAGGCTTTAAATAATCAAATTAAAACCCGCCTTCACATAGTGTTTAGAAATGTGGATTCAATAGGAGAAATCTTTGTGATTGACTTAAAATATATTTCTATATTTAGTTATAAAATTTAAAGCTTCAAAAATAATAAAAATCTTTGCTATAACTTTAAAATATATTTTCATAGTTAATTATTTACTATGAGTTTCTCTCTCCCCTTAAAAGATGAAAAACTATCTATCTATTTGATTCTCTTTCTTCCCCTATCTCTCTCTCATAATTCCACCCCAACATACACTCTCTCTTTCCAATATCTCTCTTTCACTCTCTTCCATTGAAGTTATCTCTCTAATTACCATATTGTTGATGTCTCTCTTGTTAGGATATAAAAATGAGGAAATGGTATATAGAGATATTGTGACATAGATGATAGATTTTAAAATACGAGAAATGATCATGTAAGACCTTAAAAATGAGGAAATGGTATGTAGAGATATTGTGATATAGATGAAAGATTTTAAAATATGTGAAATGATTCTATAGGACTTTTTTCCATTCATGCGTGTAGGACTCTCAAAGGATCACTATTAAAGTTGGCACAAATATCTAGAAAGATCAATTTTTACATCTATGTGATGATTTTTTAAAGATTCATACCAATTTTAATGGTAATCTTTTAAGTCCTACACACATGAGTGGAACAAGGTCTTATATAATCGTTACTCTTAAAATATTAAGATAGTAAGGAGATATTCTCTCTTCCCTAAAGTATATGCGTGCACTCTTTTTTTTTTATATCTCTTTTCTTATCTCTCTTCCCTAAAATATGTGTGCTCTCTCTCTTAGCACGAATCTCTATATCTCTCTTCCCTTGAAATATTTTATAATACTATGATAGTAAGGATATATTCTCTCTTACCTAAAATAGATGTGTGTTCTCTATCTTAACACGAACCTCTATCTCGCTCTCTATGCTCTTAAAATTGGGAATATATCTTACAACCTCTCTAAAATTAAAGTCCCATCTTATTTTCATGACACTTGTCGACCCCTTAACTCTTGTTTAATAATGTAGTCTAGATATAGATAGTATACTATTATGAAAACTAATATTCATAATAATTTAACATGATCATAAATATTAATATGCATAAATGTTAAGTTATTGAAACTTTATAATATTTGCTATTATTTAAAAATATATTATTATATAAATATTTATTATAATTTTATTTACGAAGATTATGATAATATGCAAAGCGCTCAAGTTCATAAAAATTATTGCACTGTTTTTTTTTTTTTTTGACAAATGTTAAAAAAATTATTGATAAAGATTGATTTTATTTTTTAAATTTCTGTCGATGTATTTATAAATGCACCATGAGGCAAGCTAGCTTTGTAATTTCAGATATTACTATTTTATCTAATACTTTGCTATAAATTTGTAATTGTGTTTTTCTTAAATAATTTAGTTTTTGAGGTTATTCATTTTTTACTTATTTATTCTATTTGAACTTAAAACTAATTCCACTTTCTTTGGATGATACGAGCCATGTTAGTATTTTCTTTAATAATTTTATATTAATTATTATTAATATGAATCATCCAAATTTTAAATTTAATTTTCTAGGACTTCTAATTAATAATAATTGTTTTTCTTTCTAAATAATGTGAGAGCTTTATAAGGTTTTGAGTTAGAACTTTATAATTTTGAATATTATTTTGTCCATTTGTATATTATATTTTGTTTAAATATTAACTATATTTTATTAGGCTTCAAATAATTGTTATTTTAATTATAAATTTCAATTTACTAAAAATGATTCATAACTAATATTTTAAATTCTACTTTCCTCAAGCATATCTTGCTATTTTCTTTATATTGTCTTTTATGATTTTTTATATTATTTATTTTAATTACTAACTTTTATGTTTTACAAGTCATTTATGCCTATCGTCTAATTCTATTAATATAGTAGATTAATATGATATAGATTGTTTCATCGACACTTCATAATATCAGATCTATATAAGTATAAATTGTAATTTTATTATTTATCGTACTGTATTTGCACTTGATAATATTATATCAGTATATCTAAATGATTTATTAGATTATGTTATATCTAAAAATATATATGTATATATAATTTGTTAGATTATGTTTTTATTTTCAATAATAACTTTTAAGGTTCCGTGCAACGCATGTGCGGGCTTACCAGTAAAATTTAAAGTTTCAAAAATAAAAATGTGGCGTGTGCGAAACAGGCAATTGCTAATCTACAGTGCAAGCCTATGGCTTTTATAAAAGAGAAAAGTATAGGGTGCTGTCAAATTAGAGCCTACTTTCAAATAATATCGAGAAACGTGGTTTTAATATTAGAAGTTTTTGTGATAGCGTTAAAATATATATTTATATTTATTTATAAAGTTTAAAGTTTAAAAAATAGTGTGGATCGACATATCTATGAAAACTTGAAAATCTTAAAAGTTGACGGTCCAAAAATGCGTTACAAAATATACTATTTCCATAATTTGAAATCCATTTTTTTCTCATTATGCATCTTGATGTCAAGATGATCAATTTGAAAATATTTGAGCATCAAAACAACCTCTTGTAGTGAAATATTTGAGGTAGGCTCAAATTTGATTATTTACAGCCTCAGCTCTATATAAACTTTTCCCTTATAAATATTCATAATACTATTAATAAATATGATTATAAATTTAAAATTACTCCAAATTATTTCAAATGTCATATAGCTTACAAATATAATCACATCAAAATTATATTAATATTATTATATCGAATGAATATAATCATATAAAAAATTGTTAAATTATTTACTAAAATTACATTAAAATTTTTATTGTTATATTGAAATTTTTATTGTTATAATTACATTAAAACATCACATAATTTAATATATTAAATTGCTATATTATTTAACAAATTGTTATTGTTATACATATTATGTTACTTTCATATTTAGTATAGATTGTAATTGTAAATTAATATATTTATAAATTTTAAAAATATTAACAAATAAGTTATTGTTAACTTTTTATTATAATAATTTCTTTTATACAACAATAAAAATTAAATATAATTTTAAAATTGTATTAATCTATTATATATAATAATGAAACAAGTTCTCAATATTTTCATATTTTTATACAATAATGAAAAACCATAATATAATTACCACTATTTGTTTTTAAAAAAAATTAAGAAACTACTTTTTTAAGAAATTAAAGTGATTTTTTAAAATTATTTTATGTCAAAACCATCTATCCGGCCGATGTGATATTAATTTCACTTTATGTGAGAAATTATTATAGTTAATCTTATAATATAGAAGTATTTTCTATTGTTGTTAAATTATTTTGATGTAATATTATAATATTATATTATAATTAATAATTATATAGACATCCAACCAGAAAAACAACATCCCAATATTCATCTATTTTTACAAAAATGGAAATGCCTAATACACCACCCCTAATTTCTTTTAGAAAATAAAAGAACAATATTTTTTGAGATTTGTATTGGCTTTTTGAAAAACATTTAGCACAAAAATTGCTGATTCGGCCAATTTCCAATCCGATCCACCAATCAGACATGGGTATGGGTGAGGATGATTCGAGTCACCAATCCGCTTTTTTAAACACCGGTGTAGATCAAGCATATCAATGAAAACATGAAAATTGACGGTCCAAAATGCATAACAGGATGCACTATTTCTAAAACTTGAAATCCATTTATTTTTCCTCATTTCCATCCATCTTGATGTCGAGATAATCAATTTGAGGATATTTGGGTATCAAAACAACCTCTTCTAGTGAAATTTTTGAGGCAGGCTCTAATTTGATTGTTTAGAACCTCGGTTCTATATAAACTTCGCCAAAAATGGGTGTAGATTCAATCAAATTAGAGCCTACCTTCAAATAGTGTCGCGAAATTTGGATTCAATATTAGAAATCTTTGTGATGGCCTTAAAATATATTGTCATCTTTATTTATAAAGATTAAAGCTTCAAAAATAATATAGGTCGACAGCTCTATGAAAACTTGAAAATCTTGGAAACTAAAATGAGTTACAAAATACACTATTTCCAAAACTTGAAATCTATTTTTTATTTTTCATGGGAGGTGGAAGAAAGAAAAAAGTTTATATAGGAGGCTCCAAATAATCAACTTAGAGCTTACCTAAAAAATTTCACTAGAAGAGATTGTTTTGATGCCCAAATATCTTCAAATTGATCATCTCATCATCAAGATGCATGGATATAAAAAAAAAAATAGATTTCAAATTTTGGAAATAATGCATCTTGTATTGCATTTTGGGACAGTCAATTTTCAAGATTTTCACATTTTCGTAGATCTGCTCGATTACACTATTTTTAAAGCGTTAAATTTTATAATTAAAAGTGAAAATACATATTAAAGTTATCACAAAAAAATGCTGAGGCCACATTTCACAACACTATCCGAAGGTGCACTTTACTTGATTGTTTAGAGCCTCGCCTCGATACAAACCGCACCCTAAAACAAAAGTGGCAAATAAGGAACCGCATGATTAAAGGTAGAGAGATTAAGGAAAGTGAGATCTTAGTTTTGAAACTTTTAAGGCCCTTTTTGTACGAAGTGATAGAAGAGGTAACTGGGGCCCGGGCTTATAAAATGGCTCCATGCTACTTTTAAGTTTTGGGGGGAGATGAGTTATAAATAAGGGAAAGGTTTATATGAGGTTGCAAGCACATGTGCCTCTCAAAAATCCATTGGAAAGGTTGTTTTAATGATGAAAGACCATCTAATTAATCATCTCGACATTGAGATCTCGATATTGAGATGTATGAATGTGTAAAAAAAAAGATTTTGAGTCGTAAAAATAGTATATCTTGCAACATATTATCTAGATCGTCTATTTTCAAGATTTTCACATGTTTATAGATCTACATGATTTAACCATTTTTGGAAAATAAAATTTTAAAATTAGATATGAAAATATATTTTTAGATAATTTTAAGAATTTTTGTACAAAAAAATTACATGTTATAATAAAATTTGGAAGTGTGCCTTAATTGGATTGTTTAATGTTGCAACCTTATCGAAACCGCACCTTATAAATAAAGGAAAAAGTTTATATAAGGTTACAACCCTAAAATGTAGAATTACATATGTGCATCAAAAATCTAGTGAAAAAGGTTGTTTTAATGTTGTTTTAATTGATCATCTCGATATTGAGATGTATGAATATGAAAAAAAAAAAAAAAAAACAAACAGATTTTGAGTCCCATAAATAGTTCATCTTGCAACACATTATCTAGACCGTCAATTTTCGAGATTTTCATATATTTATAGATCTTCTCGATTTTAACCATTTTTGTAGTTTAAAATTTGATAAGTAGATATAAAAATAGATTTTAAGATAATCCTAAGAATTTTTTACACCAAAACTACACGTTATGATAAAATTTGAAGGTGCGCCTTAATTGGATTGTTTATGGTTGCAACCTTATAGAAACCAGACCCATAAAGAAATTTGAGTTAATATAAGTTTGATAGGACAAAGGTGGGTGGCCCCCACCACCTCTTTTTTTAATTGAAAAGATTTCAAATTTATTTTCAGAACCGGTCCAATTCTCTATCAGAACCAACTGGTTCTGTTAATGAATCGTTAGAACCGGCCGGTTTAGGAGGGAGGACTGGCTAGATCTTCATATATAACGGGATCCAGATCTGTCTTAGTCTATTCTTGATCGATATTGGCCATTCATGATCCGTATCACCGAATTTTGAAACCTCAGCTTGGATAGTAGCATACTCGCCTCTTGCCACCAAGCGAATTGCAATGTTAGATTAAGGGGTGGCAATGGGTCCTGGACCTGACCTAACTAGGTTTTGTATAGATGCAAATTCCACTTGGTCTAGGGTTGAGTCCAAGTCATTTACACCTAGACCGGGATCTAGATATTAAAGTATTAAAACAACATAATTATTTTTTATATTATATAACTAAATATTATATATTTTACATCAGACCAAGATAAAGAGAGATTGAGTTTCTAGAGAGAGAAGGAAAATGAGTTTTTAGAAAGAGAAAGATATATTGGGTTTTTAGAGAGAGAAAGAGTAAATGAGTTTTTAGAGAGAGAATGAGTTTTAAAGATTAAAAGAGAGATTGCATTTTTAGAGAGAGAAAAAAAGAATGGGTTCTACTTAAACTCGGCCGAGCCGAGTTTATAAACATGATATATGGTATGGAACAAAATATTTCACTAAGTTTTATCACTGAATTCACTTATATATCACGTTCTGTTAACTACACAAGAAAGTTGAAAGCCACATCAAACATTAACGACACAACTGCTTATATCTATGATTCATTCCTCTGCCATTTGCACAACAAGTGAGTTCGAAATGCAAATCAGCAACAGGGAAGAACGGCAAGGGGACATGATTGTGGATCCTAACATTTCTATACCGGTTTCGGGAGAGAATGGGTTTTAAAGATACAAATAAGTCACAATTACTTATAACTAATGGTTTAAAAAACGGATCGGTGATCCGGATCGGGCTTTCAAAAAACCGATTCGGATCGGCGAATCGGCGAATCGACGATCCGGATCGGGAATCCGGTGAATCGGTCAGAATAAAGCTTCAAAAAAATCCAAAAAAATTATTAAAATTCATTTTAAATATTATTTTTTAGGAATTCAATAAGAAATGAGGGTACTCCATTAAGAATTTTCATGTTTTTGAATGAATATGCGAATATTGATATGTTCTTTCCCTGCATGAACCGCCATTCAACATTTAATTTACATCACACAAAAAGATAAACATAGAATTATCATGGAATAAGTATATCAACATACATGGACTACAATAAAGCATAAAATTAGTAACATACGATCTAAAAATAAAATGATAGACGACGTTGTTGTTCTTCTTGGTCACGCTGGTGCCATTGATTGAATTCGTTTGACAATTCATTGATTCGATCTAAAAACGAATCATCGATATTAGCGGGCGTTTGACTATTCCTAAATCCCTGAGTGTTAGTGTTTTGTTGTGTTCCCAATCCAAAATCCCCGAAGCTTGTCCATCCTTCATGCTCACCTGCACTGTCGTGCTCATCCCTACACTGTTGCTGTTGGGACTCAATATGTGAATAATATGGCTGGGATAGGGTGGCCTCAGAATCATCATCTCTCTCATTTTCTCTTAGACCCCCTTCCCACTCTCCCTCATTAGGTGCAATATCACCGACATATTGTGGATATATTGGCTGGTTGCTTCCGCTTTCATGCTGCTCATCACTTTCTTCAATATCTTCATCACCGATAGCCTCAAGGAACGCTCTCTTGTGCAACACTGGCTCCTCCTCTTCTACTACCCATTGGTCTGCTGTGTCTGTGACAAATATTGTGTCTAAGTCTATCGGCCCATAGTCTTCAAGCTTCCTTCTTATTTGTCGCTCTCTGAGCTTTAAATTATAATGAACGTAGACTAGTTTATGAAGCTTCTCAGAAGCGAGTCGATTCCTCCTAGTAGTGTGCAACCATTGGAACGTACTCCAGTTGCGCTCACAGCCAGTAGCAGAACATGTCTGGGAGAGCACCTTGATTGCTATCCTCTTTAGGTGAGGTGCATCATTACCATATATCTCCCACCATTCAGCTGGATTAAAATGTAAAAAGCATTGTAAGGGCAAGAACAATTCATAAGATTAAATATATGAATAAACAAAATATTAGCGAGGGGATAACCTGGATCCATCATAGTTCGAGAATTTTTGGCAAGTCTAGTTCCGAAGGATCCTATAGCATCCTTATACATAGCAAGCTAAAACAAATATATTACGTTTTAGTGCATTATTCCTTACAAATATAACAACTCAATGAAGTTCTTACCCAAACATTAAATAATACCTCTTGTATTGCTGCTACTTGGTTTCGATGGCTTCTCTCCAACCTTGCAATAATGTATCTGACCCCTTCCATAATCTTGTGGGGTTGTTCAGGTGTCAAATAGAAAAATTTTGGGTTGAAGTAGTAACCTCAAAAATATATAGGTAGAAAAATATTATTTACAATTTCATAAAAAAAGGATTTAAACTGAAACATTGTAATGATATAAATATATATTTACCAACATAATGAATTGGACGTCCAAATTTGGTGTTCAACCTCTTTTCTATAATCTCGATCACTTTGCTAGCAAAATTACACTTCTCCCCAATAGCTGATTTCGCCGTCTCAATACCTTCATAAAAGATACCCATGGTAGCTTTCTTATCAGCATCCACCATTCTTAACACCGTGACCAAAGGGGCAGTGGCCTCTACAACACTGGAACATCGAGACTAGAACAGCCTATTTGAGATTATGTTATCCACTTTTATACCGGTACTGGACTTCGAGAGGTTGTGATTTAACCACTCTTCACAAGTAAACAATCTCTTTAATGCACCTTCAGATTGTCGAATGAAGTCCACAGCTAAGTAATCGGTCGCAAAGCGGGTTATGACAGGCCTGATTATCTCTTTTTTCTTAGAGTGTTTTCTAAATAGAAATAATATTTTAGAGTGGTTGTATATAAATCTCGACACCAACCTTGCTTCATCTAAAGTCTCCTTCATAATTTTGATCTCACCGATTTCCTTTAACATAAGATCGATGCTGTGTGCAGCACACGGGGTCCATACTAGATGCTTCCCCTTATCCATCAACTTGCTGCCCGCAGAAACACATGCACGCGCATTGTCCGTAATAAACTGGACTACATGCTTATCTCCCACCTCCTCCACTATCTGATCATATAGTCGTACGTAGAAGTTTGTATCCTTCTTCGTCCCTGATACGTCTTTGCTAGACAAAAAAGCTGTATCTTTTGGGGAATAGGCCAAGAAGTTTAAAAACTCCTTTTTGCTAACTTTATTCAACCAACCATCACTCATGAGAGTAATTCCTGTCCTTGGCCAACTCTGTTTATATTCTGCAATCCACTTTTTAACTTCCTCGACCTCTTCATTTAATATTGGCCCACTGAGCTCATATGCCGTCGAGGGTTTTACCCCGAGCCCGACTCTCTGGATTGCACTAATCATAGGTGGAAAATATGGGCTATTGGCTGCATCAAAGGGAATCCCTTTATCGTAGAACCATTTACCAACATATCTCCCTAACATGTTTCTTGTACCTTTAACCATGCCTTTTAGGGTCATCTGTTGTGACTTAGGCTTTGAGAGAAATGGGTTTTTACGACCATGACCTGCAATACTGGCACTCCTAGGTAACTTAGAAACAATTTCTTCAACAACTGATTCTCCTTGATACATATTGCCACCAACCCCTCCATACATATTTGAGCTGGGCCCGCCATACATGCTCGAGCTGGACCCGCCATGCATATCTGAACTAGGCCCACCATGCATATCAGAGCTAGGCCCACCATGCATGTCTGAGCTAGACCCACCAGGCATTCTAAACCCACGTTCCCTCTGATATTGTTCATGTAAACTCAATCTTGTGGCCATGTCCAGCTCATTATTATATTGCTCTTCTAGGTCATAATTATATTGCTCTTCTGTATCATTCCTGCTTGATGGTGTATATAAACTAGCTATCTCCTCATTCATCCTATGTTTGGCAATGTTTTTACCTTTGCTAGCATTAAGAATTGCCACCATCTGTTTTTTTACATTACTAGAGACACTAGTGCATGCAGAAACTTCTCCCTTAACCCCTGCCAAGTGTTGCTTGAACCTATGTACCCCATTACTTATCACTCTTTGACAGTAATTACAAATAATTTTGTCTTTCTTGTTGGGATCAAGTCTGACCCCATGTTGCCATGCAGGGTCTTCTGTAGATCTTGACATGATTCAACTGTTTTAAGATGTAAAAAGTTTAAATTAACCTGACAGTTCAAAAAAAATAATAATCACCATATGTAGTGATAATATGTTGCGGTAGTTCATGTAGTCATATTCGTTGTTATTTGTTATTGCAAAATACCTTTTTTGACAATAATATTTTCGTACATATCAATTACAAACATTTAGAATAATACAAAATGCAAGCTCCAAACATGGCTACAACTCAATTATCAAGAACATACAATTTTTGCATTAAAAAATTAATAATAAAAACAATTCTTCAAAGAGCCGGCTAACATCAGTCATTCCAACTAAAAAATCCATAAACAACAGATAAAAAAAATACAGTTTTGTATTAAAAATATAATAACATGCATTTTTTTGCATAAATAATCCATCAACATACAATTTATCACGATTTTCACATCTTTTTGGAAAATCATCATTTTTCAAAAAATTCGATCATGGATAAAAAGAAATAATAAAAAAAAAAGTACAGCAAATTTTCAAAAAATTCGATCATGGATTAAAAAAAAAAATTAACAAATTTTCAAAAAGTTCGATCATGGATTTAAAAAAAAAAATCACAAATTTTCTAAAAATTCGATCATGGATTACAAAAAAAAATTCGATCATGGATTAAAAAAAAAAATTACAAATTTTCAAAAAATTCAATCATGGATTACAAATAATTCGATCATGGATTACAAAAAATTCGATTATGGATTACAAAAAATTCGATCATGGATTACAAAAAATTCGATCATGGATTACAAAAAATTCGATCATGGATTACATAAATTCGATCATGGATTACAAAAAAAAAAAAACATAAAAAACAAAAAATTCGATCGTTGATTACAAGAACAGAAAAAAACAATTCGATCATGGATTACAAAAAATTCAATCATGGGTTACAAAAAAAAAAAAAAAACAAAAAATTCGATCATGGATTACAAGTAAAAAAAACAAACATTTCGCTCACGGATTACAAAAAAGTCGATCATGGATTACAGAAAATTCTATCATGGATTACAAAAAATTCGATCATGGATTACATAAAATTCGATCATGGATTACAAAAAAAAAAAACAAAAAAAAACAAAAAATTCGATCGTGGATTACAAAAAAAGAAAAAAACAATTACATCATGGATAACAAAAAATTCAATCATGGATTACAAAAAACTCTATCATGGGTTACATAAAAAACAAAAAACAAAAAATTCGATCATGGATTACAAAAAAAAACAAACATTTCGATCATGGATTACAAAACATTCGATCATGGATTACAAAAAATTCTATCATGGGTTACAAAAAAAAAAAAAAAAAAAAAAAAAATTTTGTTCTTCACAGAGTCGTTTTACATAAGCGATTTTAACTCAAAAATTCACCTCTAAGTGAATAAATTACATCCAATTGAGTATATTTTCTGATAAACAACAATATAAGGAATCAAAACCCTAAATTTTTAACACATTATTTCTAATATATCATGAAAACAAAATCAAAAGGCGGAAAAAAAAAAAAAAAAACAGCGGAATTTGGTTCCGCAGACATCTCAGTGTTCATATCAAATTTCTTGCTGTAATTGACCAGATTACGTAAAATTGAAAATTTTAAATCATACTAGACACAATAAAGATTAAAAACCTAATTATTGAACTCATTATGTTCAAAATATGCCGTGAAATAAATCAAATGGCGGAAAAAAAAAAAAAAACCCAAAGTTCTTACCTGATTTTGTGAACCGAAGCCTTCAATCTCCAAAAAACTCTGTTTTTCTCAACGATTGTCACAAATTAGTAACAAAAGGTTTTGATTCACAGATTTAAGATCAAAATGCCTACAAATTTTGAAAGATTCATGCCCTATTTGGCATGAAACTTTCAGAAAAGGCGGAAACCCTAAACACCAAATTTTTCGTGATCCAAAAACAACAAATTTTTCCACCATTTAATCCTTGAAAAAGCTGAATAAAGCTGTTTACAGCCTGCAAATCAGATCACATGAAAAAAAAAACAAGAAAAATGATCAAAAAATGACAAATTTCAAAGAATCCCGTGAAGAACACTGTGCAACCCGTGTTCTTCACGGACTCGCCGATTCCGCACAGTGAATAGGTGAGTCACTGTGCGGAATCGTCCGGTTCTCTCTAGAACCGGACGATTTCCGATTTTTTTACCGATCCGGTCCCTTTTCGCGAATTTCGAGTCGAACCGGGCGAGTCCGGTTCGACTCGGCATTTTTTAAAACGCTGCTTATAACCATCCGATGTGTAATCTAATAGCTTGGGTCTGTCATGCAGTTCGAGAAAATTCTTTTTGAAATTTGAGCTTAGTAAATAGAATAAACACAACCATCAAATGGTCAAGATCAATGTTGTCAGATTCGATTCAGAGTCTTCAGTTTGGTGAGAAAAATGAAGCAATTCGGTGTTTTAGTCGATTTGGGATAAGAGTTCATATTTTTAAAAAAATTTAATATAAATAAATTATATGTTTATATATATAATATATAAAAATAATGGAAAAGATTAAAAAAATTTAAAAATAATTTAAAAAAATACTTTTATATTGATATTTCTTTTCTGACTAAAGCTGACCAAAAGTGGATCGAAGCAGCTCGAAGTGGCCCGAGTCTGATTGAAGCAGCAGCACCACGCTTCTCTTCACTTCGGTTTATGCTTAAAATCTGAAGGCTTCGGCCTCTTCGGTCAAAGCATAGAGAATTTGATAGCATTGGTCAAGATTGGTTGTGACCACCTTGTTCCACATGACTCATTATATACTTTTTCTAAAAAAAATATCAAGAAAAAGATGAAAATACAAAAACAGGAATATAAATTGCATATGTAATTTTTATACATTGATACCACAAATCTATATATTTTTTAAGAAAAAGATAAAAATTCAAAAACAGGAATATAAATTACATATGTAATTTTTATACATTGATACACATATCTCTGTATTTTTTATTTTTTTAATATGGCCAACTTGTTCTTAATCACTTAGCCCGGCAGAGTCGGAGTAACTCAGTGAAGCCTGTGACGATTCAGCCTAGCAGTGAGAACACTTGGGATAAAATGAAATAGAAACACTGGATTCGGGAAGACAACGGATATTAAAGGTTGATTTTCTTATAAAGAGAAGGCCAAAGTAAATGGTGATTTGCTTATGAGATTGTCGTTGAAGTTTCAAAGTAGTAGTCCTCTGTGCAGACAGACTGCACCAGGGAGGGCAGAGTTGTTTAAAACCAGAGCATATATGGTTTACTCCATGGAAGCACTAGGTACATAATCCCATAGGCAAAAAAACATGTTAGGAAGTTTATTTTGATTTTAAGATTCACTTTAAAACCATTAATTCGGAGTTTCGGATAGTGTGGAGTTTTTGAAGGGTACCATACCCACTGGTTAGAAAGTGCTTACCCAAAGAGGATAAAGGTTGGGTTGGAGAGAAACAGCTGCTTCTCAATCGTGGCTAAATAAGGCAACCAATTCGCCAAAGCACCAACGACGTGAAACCGACCCAGGCGACGCACCTCAAGTGGGGTGACATAATGACCCACATTACGAGGGTGAACACCAAAGAAATGAACCAAACAATGAGTTCTTCGGATGCCGAGAGGGAGAGGTCGAGCAGGAGGCAGGCAGCACTGCAATGTGAGAGACTAAGAAGGACAACATGGAAGATGTCCAAAACGACTGGTTGAGATGCGAAAGGCTGTTTTCCTGCTTCCAGGTATTGCAAACTTGCGAAACCCAGGGCAACAGTAAGGGCTAAGCCCAGTAGAGAAGAGAATGGACTTCTCCATGGCTCTTAAACTGAACCAGAAGAACCCTCTTGCTTTTCGAAGAGGTTTCCGTGGGGCTTTCAACTGATCGTTTTGTTGCAGCACGCCTCTTACTTTTCCACGAGGTACATGCGGACCCTCTTTTAAACCATCTTACAAATGGTTTTTTAATCTAAAATTTTAGAGATTCGTGACCTAAGTTAATACATGCATGTTGGTTTAGGCTGGGTGCATGACCCCACTTGGTGTAGTAAAACAACAACAACAACAAAAAGTGATTTACGGACGGACACTAAAATTTTAGATTTAATACTAAGTGCTCCACTTATACGCAAAAAGTACAAAGAAGGTCGATCAATCCATGTTTTTGACCGAATGTTTTTTATTTTTTTCAAAATTATCCTTTGGTCAATTTGAATTTTGATTTTTTTTTAGTTTTTGTTTTTCGTTAGTAAGGCAGTGCCTTAAAGCTTGGGGCTCTACCCTACTAACAAAAAAAGCTAACAACAATATTAAAATAAAATAAAATTTGGGTGACTGAGAGGTAATTTTGAAAAAATACAAATAAAAGTGGGTTGACCTACCTTCTTTGTAAATGAGGTCACACTTCCTAGGCAAGAGCCAATATAGGTGCCTAGGATCAATGATGACCCACATCGCATAGGTGTTATACGCCATTTTTGATGTACTTGTATCACCAGGGTGAATAAAGAGAGAGCCAGTAGTAACCTAGTCCCGCCGGTGCCCAAGACGCCGCTAGACCACAAGAACACTATAGCAATAAGCCTAAAACTAGGTGATCTCTAAAGAAGTGTCATAATGACTTCAAATTTCATGAAAGTGTAGTTTTGGATACCCTAAGGATACCGACAAAGTTTCATCTCATTCTGGCAAGTTTCGATACGATCAGGATAAAACTTGGTTCTCAAATCCAGTTCCTATCATGCTAAATAGAGACCCTATTACTATAATCCTATTTTTTGAGTCTCAAAACAGTACCAAACCACTTTCATTAGATCTGAATCGTCGAAAAACCTCTAAGTAGCAAATTTTGGATCAATTGGACCCTTCGGGACCATTCTGAGCCTAACTTACTATAAAATGGTAGGATTTACATTATTGCGGTGCAGCCTCAGTGAACCAATTTCTAATTATAGAAAATGTCATCTCGGGATAAATTTCAAATGCTCATAACTCGCTCATTTTGAGTCCAATTAAACTCAAATTCGGACACTAGCTAGATTTCGACGACCCGATTATTTTGACATATGGTACGCGTCATGACTTGGCTCGAAATGAGAGAATTTTTAGAGAGAAGATGGGCTCGAAACATGAAAATTCAGATTTTATAAAAGAAGAATATCCAATTCTTTGAGAAACCATAGCTCAAGATCCCGGAGTTGGATCGTCACAAGTGCAAGTCCGTTGCAACCATACTTCGAAGAGCTACAATTTGGTATAATTTTTATATATGATCAGTGGACGGATGACATGAATTTTGAGGTTGAAAATAACCCACTTTTCCGGTTGATGATTTTCCAACTTTCCAAAATTGGAATGTGCTCAAACTGAGACCAAAATAGACAAAATTTGTTAAAAAATGATTGTGATAGTATCCCTTTCGATTTGTGATCAAAATGAAGGCTTGGAATGTCATAGATCATGTCGGAGTAGTGGTCGAAGAAACACAAGTTTGTGGGACTTGGCCGGATTTTAGGTTCTTCCTTAAAAATCAGTTTCAAGATGATCAAAGGGTATCAAAACGTCGGCAAAAGTTCAAGCATTGATTATGTGACGATTGATCACCCAGATTACCACTATAAGTATCCAAAAAAGCTCCCGAGGCCTAGCAATGGTAAGAGGCCCTTTATGGAGGGATCATTTGTCATTTATTTGAAAAGTTCTTAAGGTATTTTGGTTATTTGGTCAAAAAATGTGATTAATATTTTAATTCATAAAATGTGTATTTTTTGACAATTTTGAGTGTTTTTTTTAGCATTCCACCATTGTTTTGTGGTTGTTCTATATAAGGAACTCAAATTAATTTGTAATCAAGCTCTTAGAAATTCTTGAATATTTGAGCATTTTGGAGTGAGATTATTGAGTTCTTAGCTTCTAGCTTTCATTTTGCTTTCAAATTCAAGACCAAGATGAAAGGAGAGAGAAACATTTCCTAGAGAACCCTACACTCCCTAGAACCCCAAAATCCCAACTACCTTAGGATTTCTAACTCTCAACCACATACTCCCTAGAACTCTTAGCTTTCATACACCTTAGAACTCCCAAGTCTGCTCCATCCACCTTACACCCTACCTTAGCTTGCCTACACCATAGCCTACATCATACACCTTATACCATACCCCATAGTCCCCCATGAACCTTAGCCTACCCTATACTCCTTAGTTCCCATACACCACACCTCAAACCAACCTACCTAAACCATACACTTAGACCCTTAGACTCTAGTCTTGATCCACCAAGCCTAAGCCTCTCTCTCTCTCTCTCTCTCACATGTGTATGCAAGGAGACCGATGGATGAGCACCTAGGCTCAAATTAATCTTAGGTCCATTGTCTCTCCTCTCTTCCCTCTTCTCTCTTCTCTCTCTTCTCTTCTTCTTTCTCTCTTCTTTCTTCTCTCTTATCTCTCTTCTCTCTCTTTCTTCTCTCTCTCTCTCTCTTTTCTTGCTCGGACCCAACCCCTTCCCCCTCTCCTCCCCCTCTCTCTCATCTAGACTCGAACCCTCACGTAGAGCGGGCATGGCGTCCCTTCCCTCCCTTCTCTCCTTTCGCTCTCTCTCGCCCTCTCGCTTGGGACATGGACCCGTGCCATAAGCGGGTCCACCCCTCTCCCACTCTCTTACTCTCTCTTCTCTCATCTCTACTAACCTATCTGCCTCTCTCTCCTTCTCTACCATATCTGCCCCTCTCTCCCTTTCTACCCTATCTGCTCCTCTCTCCCTTTCTACCTCATCTGCCCCTCTCTCACTTTCCATCCGCCCTACTCCCTCATACATGCCCATCCTCCCCTCTCTTCTCTCTCACTCATCTCTCCATCTGCCCCACTCTCTCCGCTCCTCCCTCATACACTCCCATCCGCTATATATATATATACTATTACTATTACTATATTATATATTATACCATGTTACATATATTATATAAAATATATATTTATATAAAAGAATATAGTATATTATACATTGTATTTTATATTTATTCTATTAATATGTATTTTTATTATATAATATTATAAATATATATTATATAAATAAAATATGATGTATAATAAAATATATTATATATTATACAAAAAGGTATATTATATATTAAACAATAAAATATATACATATATCATATATAATGTAATGTAAAATATAATATAGTGTATTTTATATTTATTTTATAAATATATATTTGTGTTATATAAGATATATTATTTAGTGAATTGTTTTATTCATCTTTATTTTTAGTATATAATATACATAAAATAATATTAATATATATATAACATAACATAACATTGTACTTTTTATTTATTTTATTATATAATATATATTTATTTATATAAAATAATATAATATATTATACATTGTATATATATTTATTATAAATATCTATTATATAAATAAAATATAATATATAATAAAATATATTATTTATTATACAATAAAATATATACATTTTATATATGGGGGGGAAGGGGGGAGTTCATAAAAAAAAAAGTTCCAAGTTTAAGTTCCAACCCTTAGGTTGGAACTTTTTTTTCAAAGCAAGATTGAAACTTGAACAGTTTCTTAAAGTTTTATTTGAAGTTCAATTTTTTTATCAATCACGAAACTTGAATAGTAATAAGAAGTTCTAAACTTCCAGGAAGACACTTCCTGTTATCAAACGCCCCCTAAATATGCTCTCTTTCTCTCTCTTACTTAGCACACACCTTTTTCTTATCTAAATACTCTCTCCTAACTATCCCAATATTTTAAAATCTCTAATCTATACCACAATATCTCTACTTATTATTTCTTTTCCCTATCGCATCTTCCTATTTCTCTCTCACCAATCCTAATATAATAAAATATTTTAGATAAGGGAAAAAGGTGTGTGCTACGAGAGAGGAGAGAGAGAGATATACACTCATCGACTCCATAATTTGCCTGCAACTTAGAAAGAAGAGAGAAACAAAAGGTAGTTGAAAAGTTAATAAGGCTTCCATATGGATAATCTGGATGTTTCATGTCCTAGGTTTTGAGACATCAACCATATTTGTTCGGAGATAAAATATTTCTTAGGTATTCTTATTTAACTTGAGCCTGTATCAGTTTGGAGATTTTTTGTTTTTTTGTTTTTTTCCCTCAGTTTTTGTCATGTTGATTCAGAGGATGAGTTTCTTTTTGGAAGTAATGGTTCCGCTTCATGCTTTATAGTTTCATTGTAGTAGTTCAGTTATGATTTGGAAGTAATGGTTCCGCTTCATGCTTTATAGTTTCATTATATTAGTTCAGTTATGATTTGGTTACATTAGTTCAGTTTCATTAAATTTTGTGTTTAAAAGTGCTTTGCATTATTGGTTATTTTTTGTTATTTGATGTAAAATTTCTTATTTGAATATTTGTGGAAATTTCTTTTGACTAGCTTTATTAGGTTGTGATTCTGTTACAACATAAGGAAGGTGTTTTCTTCAATGGATTGATTCAAGGAACACGTATGGATGAGTTTAGTGTGCATATTTTTTTTTTATTTTGTATTTTCATTATATAGTTTTGTCATGCTTTTACCTGCTTTTTTACTTCTTTGATGTAATGGTTCTCCATCATGCTTTATGGTTTTGTTATATTGGTTCAGTTTCGCTAATTTCATTAGATAATTTCATCATTCTTTTACCTAATTTTGGATTTCCAATATGCAAAGTCATTAGATAGAAGTGCTTCTCTAAGTATTTTGTTTTAGATAAACTTTATGGGTTGGAGAGAGGGAGAGTACTTAGGCAAACTATCATGACCCCGCCCCCTGACCCCTGCCGTACATGCCGGAGGGCGACAGAGTGCAGAATCGCGACATGAGGTGGTGAATGCCTGTCACACCCCGAGATGTGACAGACAAAACATATATACATCTATTGATAGGACAAATTTACAATGGCGAGGTCTTACAAAGTAACAAAAAAAAAGTTTAAGCAAAACTACAATATCTTCCCAAAGTTGATCTTGACGAGGACACAAATGAAACCGCAGTTATCCTGAAAAATGTTTACCATAGTTTGATGAGTTTGGCTACTCAGTAAGTGATCATCATAATCCTAAAAATAATCATGATTGAAAGATATCAATATTTTCCAAAATGAGATCTATTAACAGAAATACATTAACATGTTCACTTTTCAATAAATACATAATTAAGTACAATTCGAATAATTGAAATGCTTATAACACTTTTAAGGTAGTACATAATTCAAAGGATTTCACAAAATACCCTACTGGCGTCCCAAGTAGGTCACCTATATACCCCATCAGCGTTCTGATGGGTCCACTTAATCCCTATCGGCGTCCCAGATAGGTCCACTTAATCCCTGCAGGTCCACTTATACCTCACCGGCGTACCGGATGAGTCCACTTAAACCCTACCGGCGTCCCAGATAGGTCCACTTATACCTCACCGGCGAACCGGATGAGTCCACTTGCATACTTAAATTATTTCTAAATCTCTTTAAACATTTGAAAGCAGCAATATCCTGTACTCAACATATCACTGAAACCATTAATATGAATTTCACTTAAACCATTAATAACAGTCACTCTCTATAACATTTCAAAAATAACCAATCAAATATTTTGGGGTCAAATTTAGAAAGGTAGCAGTTTGTAAAGGCATTCTAACATAATTGCCAATTTAATATGTATAGAAAAACTCTTATAAAAATTCAAGAATACGGAATTATCACAATTTATGGGATGTTAATTTGCAAATAAACATTTCACAACAATACTATAATCAATTACAAAAATGTCAATTTTTAAATAATACGGCAGTCATTTGCACATGAATTTTACAATGTCTAAATATTTAAAACAGTAGAAAGAAATATCACAATTTTACTAAAAGCAGAATTATCACATTTATTTCTAACAATAGACAAGAAAAATAAAAAAATTTATTTTTCTAATTTACAACATTCAAAATTTCTAACATAGATAAAATATCACAATTTTTAAAAAGAATGGATTATTTTTCGAGACAATGAGGTCACTTACACATAAAACTGATAAAATAAAGATCCTAGACGGAAATATCACTATTTATTAAAAATAGACTATTTTTCAGAAAGACGATGTCACTTACCCACAATTATTTGAGAGAGAGCTTCCGATAAAAATTTTCGGTTCGAGAGAGAAGTTCACTGTGTTTCGACCAGAGAGAGATCTCAAAGTTTTGTTTTAGGGTGGGAGTGCTCACATCTCCTATTTAAATTCTTATAACGTATTATTATATTATTTTCTTACGCTCTACCTCATACCTGAGGTGTCGCGTTAAAAGCAAACGTTTAGCGTACGAAAACCACGTCCGCTAAAGGACGCTGCCAGCTGCAAGCAGCAGGAGGCAAAAGCGGGGAAAGGAAAAAGTAAAGGCAAGCAAATGTTAATTCAAAGCAAAAGTCTTTGAAAACAGTGATGGTCCCCAAGGACCATCATACTCAAACAGAACATCACCTATTTATAAACATATTTTCTCCTTTTTTTTTTTTTTTTGTTTTGAAATTTTAGGATTGTTACATTCTTCCCTCCTTAAAGAAATTTAGTCCTCTAAATTTGTGTACCTAATTATTGAAAAATATTTTTAAATTTCCTAAAAATCTTAAACCTATTGCTCTGATACCATAATTGTCACACCCCGAGATGTGACAGACAAAACATATATACATCTATTGATAGGACAAATTTACAATGGCGAGGTCTAACAAAGTAACAAAAAAAAAGTTTAAGCAAAACTACAATATCTTCCCAAAGTTGATCTTGACGAGGACACAAATGAAACCGCAGTTATCCTGAAAAATGTTTACCATAGTTTGATGAGTTTGGCTACTCAGTAAGTGATCATCATAATCCTAAAAATAATCATGATTGAAAGATATCAATATTTTCCAAAATGAGATCTATTAACAGAAATACATTAACAGGTTCACTTTTCAATAAATGCATAATTAAGTACAATTCGAATAATTGAAATGCTTATAACACTTTTAACGGTAGTACATAATTCAAAGGATTTCACAAAATACCCTACTGGCGTCCCAAGTAGGTCACCTATATACCCCATCAGCGTCCTGATGGGTCCACTTAATCCCTATCGGCGTCCCAGATAGGTCCACTTAATCCATGCAGGTCCACTTATACCTCACCGGCGTACCGGATGAGTCCACTTAAACCCTACCGGCGTCCCAGATAGGTCCACTTATACCTCACCGGCGAACCGGATGAGTCCACTTGCATACTTAAATTATTTCTAAATCTCTTTAAACATTCGAAAGCAGCAATATCATGTACTCAACATATCACTGAAACCATTAATATGAATTTCACTTAAACCATTAATAACAATCACTCTCTATAACATTTCAAAAATAACCAATCAAATATTTTGGGCTCAAATTTAGAAAGGTAGCAGTTTGTAAAGGCATTCCAGCATAATTGCCAATTTAATATGTATAGAAAAACTCTTATAAAAATTCAAGAATACGGAATTATCACAATTTATAGGATGTTAATTTGCAAATAAACATTTCACAACAATACTATAATCAATTACAAAAATGTCAATTTTTAAATAATACGGCAGTCATTTGCACATGAATTTTACAATGTCTAAATATTTAAAACAGTAGAAAGAAATATCACAATTTTACTAAAAGCAGAATTATCACATTTATTTCTAACAATAGACAAGAAAAATAAATAAATTTATTTTTCTAATTTACAACATTCAAAATTTCTAACATAGAAAAATATCACAATTTTTATTAAAAAGATTATTTTTCAAGATAATGAGGTCACGTGCGCATAAAATTTATCGCGCCTAAAATTCATGATAATAAGCAGAAATAATTATTTCATTTCATTTTTAAAAAGAATGGATTATTTTTCGAGACAATGAGGTCACTTACACATAAAACTGATAAAATAAAGATCCTAGACGGAAATATCACTATTTATTAAAAATAGACTATTTTTCAGAAAGACGATGTCACTTACCCACAATTATTTGAGAGAGAGCTTCCGATAAAAATTTTCGGTTCGAGAGAGAAGTTCACTGTGTTTCGACCAGAGAGAGATCTCAAAGTTTTGTTTTAGGGTGGGAGTGCTCACATCTCCTATTTAAATTCTTATAACTTATTATTATATTATTTTCTTACGCTCTACCTCATACCTGAGGTATCGCGTTAAAAGCAAACGTTTATCGTACGAAAACCACGTCCGCTAAAGGACGCTGCCAGCTGCAAGCAGGAGGCAAAAGCGGGGAAAGGAAAAAGTAAAGGCAAGCAAATGTTAATTCAAAGCAAAAGTCTTTGAAAACAGTGATGGTCCCCAAGGACCATCATACTCAAACAGAACATCACCTATTTATAAACATATTTTCTCCTTTTTTTTTTTTTTTTTTTATTTTTGTTTTGAAATTTTAGGATTGTTACAATGCCACTCAGGTAGGAGTGGCTCAACGCTTATAAAAAGGCGGAACCAAAGCAAACCACGAAAGAAAAATAAAACTCAAACTCAATGCCACACGACTGAATAGAAAATAAAATCACTTTATAAATGTACATTCTCCAAAATTCTTTCTCAATTTAGTTCAAGGCGCTACTAGCCCAAAATTACAAGGAAGTCATCAACAAAACATTTCATCAAAAAACCAACTTCGTGGCACCACCAAAGCTTCTTAAAGTTCCTTCGCCAAACTCGAGCTTTACGCATCTACCGCACTGATCCGCTGCCTGCTCCCCAGAGCCATAGACTATCACTCTACATAGATGAAGAATAGAAGGGACGAGCTAAAACCCAGTAAGTCGATCAGCACCTTTGCATCCCGGCCTATAACTAATGAATAACATAACCAGTGCCCACAATTCACACAAGTGCCACAAAATGGAGTTATGCCTCATAATCTTTAGCAGTGTAAGAAGAAGTACAATTTAATTATCAGAAAGACGTATAATGCATGAGCTACTAGTTAGTCCGTCTTTAACACAGAAACGAAGTAGAACACAACTAAGCATGATATGCACACAAATAGAAATTAGTGTTGCCTACTCCCAAAGTGAAAGTCTCATTGATCAAGCCAAGCTAATCATGTAACTTGGGACTTCTGCCCTCACTCAAGAGGGAAGACAATGACAAGTGGGTGACTCAGTTCGTAATATCCTCACTCACGCATACAATACCCAACTTGCTTTGGGGTTTTCGATAGAAGGTAGCCTTGCAAGACACGACCATCTCCTTATACCTTCAGGCGAGAGGGCGTTACACTATCATTGGATGACCCAATGCGTAGTGCCTATATAAATTTAGGGGGCGCGACCCACCATGTTATTCACATTCATATCCTGGCCCCATTCCTATCATTGGGGTTGGGGTAGGATCATAATTTTCCGGCATCAATTTCTTAACTAGTGACAGTGATATGTCCTAATATAAAATGACTTAACTTCCAAACTATAAGGAATCTTCAAGGGATTTCAAAACCAAAGTTTAAATAGAAACACATATCTTTCAAATGAAGGTGATTGGGAGTCATTTTATAAAAGCATGAAGATTCCCTAAAAATTCATTTGACTATTCAAAAGTTTATTGTAAAAGCATGACGATTCCCTAAAAGAACACTTAATAACTTTCAATTCATAATAGATAATAACATGAAACCTTTTTCATCTTGATTCAGATATACATGGGCACTCTTCTACAAATTTTTGGGAGTAACAAAGTTATTTTCAGTATAAAAAATCATCATGCAATAAGGGCCTCAGTTATGTAAAAAACAGTGTATGGTTTCTCTAGCACACAGTCACTTCCTACTTCAAAATTCATAATAATCATCTTTAGTTTCATGCTGCAACACTTATTGAAGTAATGGTAGTTTGATCCACTTACCTTGTGTGAAATAGTGCCCCCAATTTCCTCACACAGTTACTCCTCAAGTTTTCTTACAGTGGCTAAGAACTCTAAGTGTTGGCTTTCAAGGGTGAGAGAATGGCGTGACAGAAAGAGAGAGAGGCTTAAGTAGTCTGTGGGCTGGAGGTGGCAGCCCAAATTTGCCAAGTGGTGAACACAATGACATGCAACTGGACAGATGGCAGGTGTGGTAGCATGTAACAGGCAAGTGGCACCTAGGGTCATGTACAGGCTCTGCAATTCACGCACAGTGGTAATACACACGGCTGCAACACGCACAGCGGCATTCTTTTTCCGCTTCTTCTCACTGCCGCGCATGTTCACTTCTTTCTTCTCTCTTATACTCCCGGCAGCTACACTCACGGTAGCTTCACCCGCGGCGGCTTCACTCACGACGGTCTCTTTTTCTCTCTTCTTCTCTCTTCTTCTTACACCCACGGCGGTCTCTTTTTCTCTCTTCTTCTTACACCCGCGACGGTATCGTTTTCTCTCTTCTACGACGGTTTCTTTTTCTCTCTTCTTCTTACACCAGCGACAGTCTCTTTTTCTCTCTTCTACGGCGGTCTCTTTTTCTCTCTTCCTCTTACACTCGCAGCGGCTTCACTCGCGGCGGTCTCTTTTTCTCTCTTGTCTTACACCCGCGGCGGCTTCACTCGTGGCGGTCTCTTTTTCTCGGTTCTTCTTACACCCGCGGCAGCTTCACTCGCGGCGGTCTCTTTTTCTCTCTTCTTCTTACACCCGCGGTAGCTTCACTCGCGGCGGTCTCTTTTTCTTACACCCGCAGAGGCTTCACTCACGGCGGTCTCTTTTTCTCTCTTCTTCTTACACTCGCGGCGGCTTCACTCTTTCCTTTACACGCACGGCGGTAATGCCTACACGCGCGACGGCTAACTTTACCTAACACACCGGCATGCGCGGCGGCTAACTTTACCTAGCACACTACCACGCGCGTCTTCCTCGCCAGGAAAAATCTCGGTCCTTACACAAACGTTCATATTTCATAACCCATAGAAATGGTACTTAGAGAAACTTTTATTTTAAAAAAAAAAAAAAATAGTACTTAGGGAAACTTTCATATTCTAGAACCCATATTCTATTCATGCCATTTTTTATTTTTTTTTATAAAAACTTTATAGGTTGTATAGAGAGAGAGAATACTTGGGGAAACGTTCATATTTCAGAACATATACCCCATTCATCGCAACAACACGTCCACAACATAAAAAAAAAAAAACATACACAGACAAAATTTGAGAAAAGATTTAAAAACAATAATACCAAACAATAAAAATAAACAAATAAGATACAATGGATTAATTGTCTACCACTACTGCTGCCAATAAATTAATTGTCTTCTACCACTAGAGCTACTTCTTTCAAGTATGCAATGGGCTTCTAGAGAGAGATAGATATTGTCAACTCAAAGATTCCTTGAGTGACTCAATAGTTATGCAAAGCCGGGATGCATCTTGGTAATCATGGGTCAAACTTGATCCATGATCAGTAATTGTCATCTATGACTACTGTTGTTGTTTTCAAGTGTGCAATGGGCTTCTTTTGAGAGAGAGAGAGAGAGATTGAGATTGGCAACTTGAAGACTTTTTTAGGGGCTCAATGGTTATGCAAAACTGGGATGCATCTTAGCAATCACAGGTCAAACTTGATCTACGCTCTGCCAATTATTTCTTTTTGTGTTCATCGTTAGAATTTGCAGAGAGCATTCATAAGGATTTTATTGGAATTTTTATTTCTATGCTTTTAATGGACTAGAAGGGACTGGTTATTAGGTTCACTATAAAGGGGTTGTATCTTCTAAAATTGTATGAGGTGCCCACCTTGTACTATGAAGGGATTTCTTCCTAACAATGTCATTTTGTTATTTAATAGATTCCCAATTGTACGAAATCAAGAAATCCAACATATTCTCTCCAAAGCCCTCGCTTCATAGCTTCTCGATCACATGAACAAAAAATGGTCATTTTTTTGCTCTTTAATGGTACGAATCAGTAGTACTAATAAAATAGTAAAATAAGAATTTTTATATTTTGTTATTGTTTGTCATAATATTCAATAAAACAGTTGATAAAACCACGCTCATAAGGATTTTATTGGAACTTTTATTTCTATGCTTTTAATGGACTAGGAAGGGATTGGTTATTAGGTTTACTATAAAGGGATTGTATCTTCTAAACTTGTATGAGGTGCCCACCTTGTACTATGAAAGGACGATGCCATTTTGTTGTTGAATATATTCCCGATTGTAGGAAATCAAAAAGCCTAACATATTCTCTCCAAAGCCATCGCTCCATAGCTTCTTGATCACAAGAACAAATAAAAGTCATTTCTTTGCTCTCTAAAAGTACGAACTAGTAGTACTAATAAAATAGTAAAATAAGAATTTATATATTTTCTCATCGTCTGTCATAATATTCAATAAAGCAATTGATAAAATATCTAACCAATTACAAAGTCTATAATAGTCCATGCATGCACCCATATTCATTTTTATGTAGAGCAATATTTATGTGCGATAATATTATCGTATTTGTCGCATGCATTCAACATATGTTCAAAATTTGTAGTGATATTACATAATAGGAAATAGATCATTACTCTAAAAACCACTCATCTTATTTGTTGTAAGAATTGCTGAATTAATGTACAATGCATATTAAAAAAATTTAGTAACTATGTAGTAACAAGCCATAGGTCGTAACCCTAGAAACCACTCAATTCGTTCTTCGAACAAAAATGAATGAAGAGATTCACGTTCCCATGCACATCTGAATATGCACTACCAACAATCTCAATATTCAAATACTAATATTTTCCAACGCGTTTCCACACCAATGAGAAATACTACTCCTTCATCATCAAACCAATTCTCCAATGACAATAATCATTCCACTCATGGAGAAATATTGATAAAGACAATGGTACAAACTCAAAATTATTGTCATTCTATACAAATTTTCCTCACATATTTATTGGAGAAAAAATTGTAATAAACTATAAATTTTTGTTAAGTTATTCTTTTTAATTATAACTACTTTTTCATATTATCATAGTTAAAATTTTCTTATTATTTTAAGGAATGACTCATGATTAGTCAATTTTTTTATTCATAGATCTCTTTGATCATTGAATATTTAGTTAATATGTTATAAGGAATTGCACACGTGCGACTAGGGAAATATTTTTATGGAACCACACCTACAAATTTAGTACGCGTGACCATTGATCTCAATCATCAAATCTGAGTAAATAGCTGAGATAGTTTGAGCCATAATGTCACAAGCTAGCTCTTGATCATTATATATTGATTGGAAGTTTGAGAGTTTTTTTATTTTTAATTTTATTCTATAAATCATTTTAAATCAAACATGCGTAGATCTGACAAGAACACACATGATAAAAATTGAAAATTTTATTTCTGGTGATGAAAAATTACCATCATACCCTTGTAGGGGAATTTTGATCATTTATTTTTATAGAAAATATTTATTTTTTATTTTTTCTAGATTTTCCCTAATTTTATGATGTGGCACCCAAAATTTCATCTAAAAAGCTTTTGTAAAAAGAAAATGAAAAATAAAACAATACTTGCTGTGACATTGTGGTATGAACAATTATAGCCATTCAATTAGGATCGAAGGCTAAATAGTGGCATCCATTGTTCGTAAAACTGGCCGGTCAAAACCGGAACCGGCAAGGTACCGACTCCGATTAAGGCCAGTTTTGCGATATTACTAATAGATCCCCTCTCCAAAAAAATCGGTACAAAAACCAACCAGTTCGATGTCGAACTGGCGGTATTTTATCAAACCAGACTAATTTTAGCTAACTGGACCAATTCATCAATATAATGGTGTTTTAGAGTAAATAACTATAATGTATAAATAACAACGATATTTTAAAATAGAGATCGTTATATGTAGCAGGAAAACTGTGAATCCAAATTTTCACCTTTTTTATTTGGTTTGCGACCATTTTTTGGTTTTTTTTCATGTTTTAATAGTTTAAATGACTATATAATGAATATAAAACAAGCAATTTGGACTTGAACATTGAAAAAATACATGAGTTTCTTGGATTGAAATAGCGAATTTTTTAGGTTTTTGAAAATTTCCACCATTCTTTCAATAATCTCTTCAATACCTAATGGTTCTTGAAGAAATTTGAGGGGGTTGTTTGCTATTCGAAGTATTTACTATATTCAAGTTTTAATTTGTTCAGAAAACAAAAAATCAAGGGTTTATTTTTGGCCAAAAAGCTGTTGCTCCTAGTGTTCTACCCAAAAACGCAGATTTTTTGTCCATTTATTAGTTGTTTTTTATCAAATTCAGTTGTGGATTTCGATTATTGAGGGTTCATATCTCATATAAAATTGGGATGTTTGTTTATGATTGAGTAAATTTTTTATATCAATTTTTAATTGCATCATATCATGAAAATTTCATAGATCTGAAATTTCTGCTTTTTTTCAATTAAATTAAAATACCAAATATGTATGTCATACAGGAGCGTAGTTGGGTCCCTTATGTACTCCATGACAAGAACAAAGCCTGACTTGTCCTTCGTCATGAATCTGGTGAGCCGTTTCCAAAGTAATCCAGGAAAAGAGCACTGAAAGCAGTAAAAAGAATTCTCAGATATTTAAAGGGGACCATGAACTATGCGTTGACATATAAAGGGGGAACTGAAATAGCAATAGAGGAATATTCAGATGCAAGCTATATCACGGATCTAGATGATACGAAGTCTACAATTGGGTATGTGTTTATGCTTGGAGGGGGTACGGTTTCTTGCAAGTCAAAGAAACAAGATATATTAGCGTTATCCATATAGAATTCGAGTATGTGGCATGCTGTCTAGCAGCCAAGGAGGCCGTGTGGATTAAAAAGTTTCTTAATCAACTTAATTTTCATCTTGTACATTGTGAGGCAGTGCGGATTTTCTACGACAACACGGCGGTTATTTGTCTCTCTAAGGAGCATCAGTTTCACAAGAATTCTAAGCATATCAAGCCATACTTCTATCACTTGATAAATATGGTGAGATTGAAAGAGATCGAGATCAACTACATATCTACAGATTTGATGATTGCAGACCCTCTGACTAAGGGAGTCGTCCCCAATGTTTTTGTAAGACATGTGAGAGAGATGGGGATGGGAGAAAGTGAGGAAGACAGAATGTAAGGCCTTCAAAGGCCAAGTGAGAGATATTGGATTTATGTGGTCTTTAAAGACGTTATGAGTGTGTAATGAAAGCATTTATTATAGTGGAACATAAACTCAGTGGGAGTGTGGTCCCTCGGGGACCATACTATGCAAATGATGTTTGCTGATATCATACTGTGCTTGACGATCTAGGCCAGTCGGTTGGGTAAAATCCAAGGTACTTGGGCATAGAGAATAAATCGAGAAGGGTTCTGGGTTATCCCTTGATGAGGTTAGAGCTTATGCCTGGATGAGTGAGCCGAGAGCCTGTCTGTTGTGTAACCCTTGTGTGTGATAGAAGGCCTACAGAGACAGGGGCAAAAACCTCATCCATGATCCATCACATGGCATGCATATCGATAGATTATTTGGGAAAGCCAAATATTCACCTTTGGGTGAAGCGTATGCATGTGCGAGAGATACCCCTATGCATCATAGAGCTGTGGTCGCATTAGGTAGTGGTGACCTTGACTTGTATCTAGGGGAGGACCTATAATCTACAGACTGGGATTGCGACCCCTTGGCTCATCGACCAGACTTTGGTGACCCGCTAATGAGCTCCGGCTTGGACTGTAGGTCATGAGAAACACTGGATCGGTTCAATAAAGCTAGTGTGGTCTGTAGTCCATAGTTGAAGGTGGAGTACCCCATGATTCCTAAACTATATGGATCTATTTCCCATCAAATTAATTTAATAGTGTTTGTTTTTTGTTAAAAATTATTTTAGAATTATTATTTGAATTTTTATGAGTCTTTTGATATTTTATATATAATTTTTGAACTTATAAAAATAAAATTATTGATTTTACAAAGTTATAAAATTCAAATAATGTTTTAAAATTATTTTGTAAAATCTCATGGGGGCCCATAGTGCACATGGGCCCACCATGTGACAAGTGGGTGGGGCCCACATATGCCACATATGGGTGGCATGCCTCACCCCTTGCATGCCTCCTTCTCATTACTTAGGAATCAAGAAATCTTATTTTTGATAAGTATATCTCGACGCATGTGGTCAAATTGAAATATGGTATATTTTGATCATATCTTATCTAATTGAGATACCAAATATTAACTTGATAATATTCTTATAGAATATATGAGATGGATTATACAATTTTATAGAATGCATGATATTTTAATAGATTTAATTTATTTAAATGTATTGATGGGAAAATGGTTTAAGGAAAGGGGGATAATGGTCCATACACCTTCCATAATGTTGATGGCTCATCAATAGAATTGATGGCTCAGATCTCTCACTCCATAAGTCACTTTGATCAACGGTCCATATTCAATCTCAATAAAAAGATAAACTATGAGAAACCCTAAACCTAACTTTGCAATATAAATAGGGGTGTACCTCCCCTATTCTCTACACCTTCTCTCTCGTAGAGGGGTACACCCTACTCTCTCTCCTCAGGGTTTCTCTCTCTAACCCTCTCTCTCCTAAGACCCATAGGGGGCACGCCCCAACCCTAGGCCTCCCACTCTCTCTCTCTTGACCTAAAGATATTAAAGGTTGGGAAATTACGATTAAGCCTAAATTATTTTTGGGGTTAGGGTTTTGTAGAAATTTAAGGGTGCTTACTCAGTTTGACCAAAATTAGTTTTCCCGGTTCGAGATTGAAGCTAAACCGCTGATCTTGTGCCATTAGATGTTAGTGACTCGATGTAGGGTGTAATAAGCCTGATTGAGGTAATATCCGGCATCTACTTTTATTTCATGCAAATTTATCTTTATTCTCAAGCATAATGTTTAGTTGTATAAATGGCATCAAGTGGTTGAGTTTTATTTTATTGTTATGTTGTTTTTATTTTGAAATATTTATTGATTGTAATAAGACCATCTATAAGTGATTTTTTACTAAAACAAAAGGGGTGATTAATATATATATATATATATATATATATATATATATATATATATATATATATATATATATATATATATATATATATATATATATATATATATATTCACTGCCAAAAGGTCACATAGGTCTTTCTTTCATGTATGATGTCTGCAAAATATTTTCAGTAACAGAAATCTGAAACCAATTTTTAATACTAACAAACTAAAATTTGAAACTAAAAAAATAGTACAGATCCATGAACACTTATTTTTAAGGATGAAATAAGCAGTCTAGATAGTCTATTCTAAGGGAAAAGTTTATATAGAGTCGAGGCTCTGAACAATCAAATAAGAGCCTACGTCAAAAATTTCACTAGAAAAGGTTGTTTTGAAGCCCAAATATCCTCAAATTCATCATCTCGATATATGAACATGAGAAAACAAATAGATTTCAACTTGTAGAAATAGTGAATTTTGTAACGCATTTTTTTTACCGTCAATTTTTATTATTTTCAAGTTTTTATAGATCTGTCGATCTACACTTTTTTTTAAGCTTTAAACTTTATAAATAAATATAAAAATGTATTTTAAGGCTATCACAAAGATTTTCAGCATTGAAACCGCATTTCTCGATAATTTTTGAAGGTAGGCTCTAATTTGATTATTTAGAGCCTAGGCTCTAATATACGCTATTTTTAGAGTTTAAGATCTTAATTTTTTTTCACAACTATAATGTTCAAGTAGAGATGACTGCTGTAAAAGTTTTTCAACACTTGAATTGCAATTTTCGTTGACCTATGAGATGAGGTCCTATTTCTATAAGGCTGCAGCCCTATCAAACCGTTCTCCCAAAATAAAATAATGGGCACGACCGTCGCTCATCCATCACAATACTTTTTCAAACGAAGTTTCCATCACAATACTTTCTATGCTTCCCCTACAACATAAAACTTATATACTTCCCCTTATCCAACTGCCCATTCTGAATGGAGGGCTAAGACTGCCCCAATCACAATGTCACGTCTCTACACTATTTTATTTTTAATTTTTTTTTTATACACTATTTTCACACCAAAATTTGGACATCCAATTTTAAGGGGTATTTTGGTCATTATATTTTATAAAAAAATTATTTTTAATATTTTTTATAGGTGCGCCCTAATGAGAAGTTGGCACTTACTAAATTTCATATTCATACAATTTTTATTAAAAAAACTAAAAATAAAATACTTTGACTCCACGGGTTAATAAACCCAAGTTTAAATCAAACCTTTTTATGTCGAATCTTGGTTACTTGGCAACTCAAGCATGATTTGTTTGTTAACTCAGGTTTAATCAAAACCTTGCCATGTCGAATCTTGGTTACCTGGTAACTCAAACATGATTTGTTTGAATGGATTTGAATGGAAACCAGGTCATGCAAATCTCATGGGTCATTTTTTATATATAACCTAGTTTGCTATTGCACACATGTTTGGGTTATTTTTTATATATAACCTAGTTTGCTATTACACACATAAAAAGAGAGCATAGAAAACTTGAAATTTGATATAATTTCTCTCTCTAAAAAAATTGAAATAGTTTCTCTCTCTAAAAAAATTTAAAATTTGACATAGTTTCTCCCTAAATTTTTTTTGGTAATTTCTCTATCTAAAATTTGATATAGTTTCTCTCGCTAAAATTTTAAAATACTTTCCCTCTCTAAAACTAAAAATTTGAGATAGTTTCTCTAAAACATTTGAGATAGTTTCTCTCTCTAAACAATTTCAAGTAACTTCTTTTTCTAAAATTTGTTCTAGTTTCACTATTTAAAATTTTAAGATAATTTTCCTTTCTAAAATTTGAAATTTGATATAATTTCTATCTCTAAATATTTTAATATAGTTATCTCTCTAAAAAGTTTCATGTTGTTTCTCTCTCTAAATTTAAATATAGTTTTGCTGCAAAATTTAAATGTTGATATAATTTCTCTCTCTAAAAAATTTGAAAGCAACTTCTCTCTCTAAAATTTGTTACAGCTTCATTACTTAAAATTTTAAGATAATTTTTCTCTCTAAAATTTGAAATTTGATATAATTTCTCTCTCTAAAATTTTTAACATAGGTCTCTCTAAAACGTTTCATGTTATTTCTCTCTCTAAATTTAGATATAATTTCTCTCCAAAATTTTAATGTTGATATAATTTCTCTTTCTAAAAATTTGAGATAGTTTCTCTCTAAAACTTTTTAGGTAATTTCTCTGTCTAAAAACTTTATCTAAAAAAGTTGATATAATTTTTCTCTCTAAAAAAATTTTCCTAACTTAACAAATTTTAGGTAATAATTTTTCTCTCTATATAAACTTTTGGAATTATATACAATGCGATCATGTACTTTTGGAATAGAGAAGTCACAATTACTTCCAACCATTATATGTGAAATGTAATACTTGGATGTGCCACGAAGTTCAAGAAAATTTATTTTAAACTTTGAGCTTGATCAATGAAATAAAGGCAGCCACCTACTTTCACATCCAATGGTCAAGATTAATTGTGACCACCTTGTAGAAAAGATAAATGGTCTAATTATATACATTCCCTAAACTTTTTACTTTGATATACATCCAATCGTCTCTTTCTCTCTCTCAACTTTACCTTCACCTAAAAAAAAGCTCTCTAAACCCCCTCTCTCTCCTCGCTTGCCTCACTCCCTCTCTCTCTCGGAGATTAATTACACTTGTTTCTCCAAATCCCTTAAGGGGCCGTTTGGATACCTGGAAATATTGTTATTATTTGAATAGTATTTGGATACAACTTGGGAAATATATTGTCACTGTTTCGCCATGTCTGGAAGAAATATGGGAAATGCATTACCAACATTTTACTAGCAATTGCCTATAAACTATCATTTCTTTCTTTTTTTGTCACAAAATTCCACTGAAATACGGAATTAAAGTCATCATCACACCATTTCAAAAATATTTTTTAATAATAACATCATCACCATTCCAAAAAAAAATTCCAATAATAATTTGTACCATTCTAAATTCATGATAACACCATTTCCTATTTATTTTGCATGCCTTATCATTTATATCAAATCACATGCCTTTTAACATGATTAGACTTTGGTTTCAATACGAAAAGTCATTGGAATAACATGATTTTATTTATTTTTTATAGAAGTCTTTCAAAGGTCTCTCTATTTAATTTCAAATAAATAATAAATTTATGATACCAAATTTAAAATCTTTATACTACAAGTTAAAAAATAGGAAAAAGTTTGATTAGTAAACTAGAAGGTTTGATAATTGCAATAGAAAACTTTGAGGCATTGGAGGAGACTAAAGAGGTATCTTATTTCAATTAGGCTTTTACTAATCTCTTATGAGGATTATGTTGTGTGAAATTTTTTATTATGTTTATATAGTGCTTATCCGGACTTTTATGTTTTTCTCTCTTTAGGTTAGCACCGGCAGCTCTCATGTTTCTCTCTCTTCAAGTTATTCGCTGAAAGGAAAAAAGTCTAAATGAGAGAAAGGGGCTTCAAAGCAAGGGAGCATCTTATTAGGTTGAACAGAGAGAGGGCGGGCTTAGAGAGGGAGGGAGCAAACTACTTATTATAGCTTAAGAAAAGAGGGACAATATGGCCTACCAGTGAAGAGAGAAACATCGGAAAGGAGGGAACAAACTACTTATTATAGCTTAAGAAAAGAGGGACAATATGGCTTATCAGTGAAGAGAGAAATATTGGTAAGTTACTCATACGAGTTTGAGAGAGGGAGAGTAGGGCTTACCAGTGAAGAGGGAAACGTCGGTAAGGGAAACGTCGGTAAAGTACTCATACATGTTTGAGAGAAGGAAAATGATAGTTATTATCGCTTAAGAAGAGAGAGGGAAAATGACATTTATTATGGCTTAAGAAGAGAGAGAGAGTAGGGCTTACCGGTGAAGAGAGAATAGCTTTTGTAAGTTAGTCAGATGAGAGAGGGAAAATGACAGGTTGGCATTTTTTTAAGCGGTGAAAGGGCAGAGATAGATGCGTGAAAGATTTACAAAAGATTACCCATCAAAGGTGTGTAATAGATTTTTCACCCCTCACCAAGCGCTAATGGGTTTGGTGATTTCTCGTGAAATCTCGGGTAATCTTGGTTAATCAAATCTCGGGTAATCAAAGATTACCCCGTGAAAGGAGCGAATAGATTTTTCACCCCTCGTAATGGGTTTCGTGATTTTTTGAGAAATCTCGAGTAATCTCGAGTAATGTCTTTCCAAAACAGTAGAAATATCATATTTCCTTGTAATCTATTGTCATTTAATAGATTTCTATGTACCCAAACGGCCACTTAATAGTAAAAACTAAAAATTTCCTCGGCCCCACCCGAAAGCCCAAATAACAGCCCAGATGGCAAGCACCTAAGTACAAGTGGTTCGAGAATACCAAAGTAGGCCTCCGTAAGTCAACTCTTGCAGGTCCATGTGTCAAATAAAGTGCATTTCTAGAATTTATCATAAAATGTAATTTTGATGTCAAAACTTGTTAGGATGACCAAAGAATCTATTTTTATCTCTAATTATAAAAGTTTAAACTCCAAAAATGGTTCAAATTAAGTAGAACTATAAATACATAAAAATATTGAAAATGTACAATCCAAATACTATGTTGCAAGATGCACTATTTTTAAGACTGAAAATCTTCATCTCTTTTTATTTTTTTTATATCCATAGATCCCGATGTTTAGATGATCAATTAAAGGATTTTCTAACATTAAAACCATCTTTTCTTATCATTTTTTAGGCGCACCTTAATTCTACAGTATAATGTTGCAATATTATAAAAACTTTTTCCATTTATTGATATATATTTTTTCTATTAATTGATAAATACAATGCGTCGACTTTAAAACATTTGCTAAATACATCTTTTAATGACTTGTACTAACAATGAAGGACATGGTTATTTGGTGGGCTAGCCTGCATGAAACAATTTACCGATAATGAATAGAGTTCTATAATAAAGAAATAATTTTTTGTACGAGAAAATTATTAGTGATAATGGGTACATCCAAACTTAAGCATAAAATATTTTCTTGTTAGTACAAAGCAATATGTTCCATCTAATTCTTATCCAAAACCCATTACAAGCTCTGCTTCACTAGGGGGCAATCGACCCGACCAAACCCGGGAACAAACGGGTAGACCCGACCTCGGATCTAAATTTTGGACCCAAAAAATTGGGTTCCGGTCCAAAACCTAGACCTAAATACTATTCGGGTCTAGGTCCGGGTCCAACGAGACCCATCCCGTTGCACCCCTTGCAATAGCCATGGCTGCACTATGATTTTATTGTAGAACTCCATTTTTTGCACTCCATATTGTACTCCTAAAAGCCATTTCGGTTCTCTTGACAACGAGATGACTTTAGCATTTGTGGTGGTAGTTTATAACATTATGTTAGATATGACTCTACATTTATGATGGTTTTTGCTTGTGACTATTTCTAGAGTTTCATGTAGTCTTCTCTCTATAGTTAGTTGTTACCTTTCCTTTAATTCCTTATGAGTATTTTTTGGATTGTTTTTTATTTTTTTCTCTTGAGTAACTTAATAGGACGGGTAGAAAATAAACTACCCACTTTCTAGGATCCGAGGGTCACGTTTCTCAGAGATTCTAAGCGGAAACCAAACATTGGAATACAACCTCCTCCCATCCCTTTTCAAGAAGGGTTTCATGGCTGTAGAGAGATATAGCAAAATATAAAGCTCTCATTGTTCTGGTATAACTTGACCTCTGTAATCCACAATCTTACGACATTGCCATTAATTTTGGGAGCTTGGTATTATTTTCATCATCTTCTCATCAATAATCCAACAAATAGGCGTTTGATCTCTTTTGATGTGTTTGTGATCTCTCTAGAATGTAGAATTTTAGTAGGATTCTCCATCTAGTATTCATCGGAATACCATATTCTTAGAGCTTCTTATTGGTTCAGTTTATTAAAGTTTGTTTAATTCATCTCTATAATTTCTAGGGGATATATTTTCTCTATTCTTAATAAAATTACATTAATTATTAGTGGTTTTATTTTAATCTTAGTAGTTCTATACTAAATATATATTTGTATATAAAACCTTTTAGGGTTTCATTCCTGGTTAGTAAGAATTGATCAAGATAGTTTTTCTTTATATTGTTTTTGAGCTCTGCATCTTTTCTAAATCTAATATGGTATCAAAGCAACAAAGATCCAATCATCACTTCTCTGTTGTTGCTCATAGATTGCTTTTTTTGTGAAGGTCAGTAATATTTTTCTGTTTACTTTGCCTAATCATCTCTGATTGGAGCAATCATGGAGCTCTCAAATTTTCATATGCAGAATTTTCGTTGCAGATTTGCAACTCTACTTTTTGATGTTCTCAACTATACCCTTCGCTGCTAATTTGCAGCCCTCTCATTGCAAACTTTGTTGCATATAGTTGTGTATGCAATTTTTTGTTAGAGAGAGAGAGATTGACCTCCAGCGATAGGGTTTTTTGTTGGACCTTTGGATCAATTACTTTAAAAAGAGAGGTGCTTTTTTTATGGAGCTCTTTTTATGGAGAGATGTATGAGGTGCCTTGCTGTGTATTTGATGCTGTTTCATTGAGATTGTTGAAGATAAACCAATAGCAGGCTCGAGATTCCATCTAGCTTCAATGGCTTTCCCATATAGAAACTGATCTTGGTGATAACCTGCTTCAAGGTATTGCTTCCAATTCTTTTATTGTAAATTGGGGTCCTTGTTCACTTTCAATGGCCTAAGGGTATTAAAGAGAGACGTTTTTTTTGTTCGAGTGTTGTAGAGAGAGAAAGTGCGAGATTGTTCTCTCACATTTTGGCCTTCAAATTTATCTTTCAATATATATCATCTACTTTTAGAGAGTTGTCGGCTCACTAAAACTATTGGTTTCAATCCACTATTCAAAGCTTGGAGAAACTGATTGTAAAAAAAAAAAAGAAAAGATCTTAGCCGATATTTTCCCCATCGAATTGGAGTTGTTTTGTTGTTCTCGAAGCTTTGCTTTTGAGTTCTTCTGTACTCTTGCATCCCAGTGTACTCTGTGTGAGTCATACCTTTTACTATCATGTAATCAAAGAATAATACCGAGTGCTACTATTTATGTGCGTCTTGATGGAAAGAACTATTGCTTGGAATGATTGCTTGTGGTCTTTAAAAAAGAGACGTTTTCTCATGAGATGTAAGTTATGGAGCTATATTGATAGTTCTGTTTCCCAGCCTAAGGATGAGAAAGGGCGTAGTGATTGACTTGCCATAGATAGCTCTATTGTGACATGAATTATGAACTCAGTTGAGCCCAAAATTGGACGCAACTTCACATATCAATCTAGTGCCAAAGCAACGTAGGTTTATTTACAGAAGATTTATTCTCAAGCCAATACTGCTCGTTTGTATACCCTTGAACAAGAGAGCATGAAGACACAACAAGGGGACTCATCAATTCAAGATTATTTTAATACTCTTTCAGGTGTATGGAATTAGATGGACTCGATGGAAACAGAGCCACCCACTGAAGCTGTTACTAAAGCACGAAATCGGTCTCATTTATTTCACTTTCTTCTAGGGTTGCGATTGGAGTTTGAAAGTATGATAGCATCAATCTTTATCGTACTCCCACTCCACCATTAGATGATTGCCTCTCAAATCTCTTGACTGAGGAAACTCGTTTAAGCTCTATTGGGGAATGCAAATCCGCATTACAAGACATCACTGATGTGGCCTTAGCCACGTCCAATTTCCCTAACAAAGATACTAATTATGTCCAAGTGCAATGTTATATATGCAAACAAAGAGGCCACACGGCCAATCGGTGCAAGAAGCACATTTTTTGCAATTATTGTAAGAAGCTTGAGCATGTAATAAATGATTGTCGAAAACACCCTCAGGCACGTGGGAAGCCTCATGTACCTCGGCAGACTCAATGGGTTGCAATCGTCTCCATTCCCAGTCCCCCCAGCATGGAGGATGCCTGTCACACCCCAAGAATTTATAATACTGATATTCCTGAGATGTGACAGTCAAAACATATATACATATGTTGATAGGACAAATTTACAGTGGCAAATTCTTACAAAGTAACAAAAGAAAGCTTAGGCACAACTACAATATCTTCCAAAGTTAATCCTGACGAGCACTAAAATGAAACTGCAATTATCTTGAAAAATGTTTACCATAGTTTGCTGAGTTTGGCTACTCAGTAAGTGATCATCATAATCCTAAAAATAATCATCGATGAAAGATATAAACAAACTTTCAAAATGGAGGTCAATTAAAAACAATGCCAGCACAAGCATTTATAGATAACAATTTCAATTTAAAAAATGCATAATTAAACATAATCCAAATGATTGAAATGCATATAACATTTTAACGGCAGTGCATAATTCAAAAGATTCCACAAGATTACCCTACTGGCGTTCCAAGTAGGTCACCTATATACCCCATCAGCGTCCTAATGGGTTCACTTAATCCCTATCGATGTCCCAGATAGGTCCACTTAATCCCTACAGGTCCACTTATACCTCACCGACGTACTGGATGAGTCCACTTAATCCTTATCGGCGTCCCGGATAGGTCCACTTATACCTCACCGGCGAACCGGATGAGTCTACTTGCATACTTAAAGTATTTCTAAATCTCTTTAAACATTTGAAAGCAGCAATATCATGTACTCAACATATCACTGAAATTATTAATATGAATTTCACTAAAACCATTAATAACAATCACTTTCAATAACATTTCTAAAATAACCAGTCAAATATTTTAGGCTCAAATAAAGAAAGGTAGCAGTTCGTAAAGACATTCTAGCATAATTGCCAACCTAATATGGATAGAAAAACTCTTATAGAAATTCACGAATACAGAATTATCACAATTTATGGGATGTCAATTCGCAAATGAATATTTCACATACAATGCTATAATCAATTACAAAAATATTAGTTTTCAGATAATAGGGCAGTCATTTGCGCATGAAATTTACAATGTCTAAATATTCAAAAACAGTAGAAAGAAATCTCACAATTTTACTAAAAGCAGAAATATCACATTTATTTTTAATAATTTTACAGTATCTAAAATTTTCTAACAATAAACAAGAAAAATAAATAAATGTATGTCTAAGAATTTACAACATTTAAAATTTCTAACATAGATAAAATATCACAATTTTATTAAAAAGATTATTTTTCGAGACAATGAGGTTGCTTGTGCATAAAATTTATCGTGCCTAAAATTCGTGATAATAAGCAAAAGTAATTATTTAATTTCATTTTTAAAAAAAAAAGAATTATTTTTCAAGATAATGAGTTCACTTACTTAAAATATTTGAGAGGGAGGTTCCAATAAAAATTCGGCTAGGGAGAGGAGCTCACTGTGTTTCGACTATAGAGAGAAAGATCTCAAAAGTTTTTTAGGGTGGGAGTCCTCGCCTCTCGTATTTAAACTCTTACGACGCCTTATTATAATATTTTATTAAGTTACATCTCATACACGAGGTGTAATCGTTATATTACCTCTTGTACGCTTAAAGCCCACATCCACTGAACGTGGCAAGGCGGCAGCAAACAAAATAAATTCAAACCAAAGGCTTTTGAAATTGGTGATGGTCCCTAAGGACCATCATGCTCATATGGACCATCACTTATTAAAAGTTTCGTTTCCTTTTCTTTTTTTTTAAAAAAAAAAATTAGGATTATTACATTCTTCTCCCCTTAAAGAAATTTAGTCCGCTAAATTTGTATACCTGATTACTGAAAAAGATAGGGATATTTTTCTCTGATATCGTCTTCTCGTTCCCAAGTCGACTCTTCTCTTGAATGGTACTGTCATAATACATGGACCAAAGGAATCTCCTTCTTAGGCAACATTTGCACCCTTCTATCCAGTATCAAAATTGGCTGCTCAATGAATGATAGGTCCTTCCTGATCGGTAAAAGTTCATATTTCAAGATATGGGATTAGTCAGGCTGATATTTTCGTAGTGAAGATACATGAAAGACATTATGGACATTTTCCAATTCGGGTAGTAAGGCAAATCTATAAGCGACAGCTCCGATTCTTTCCAGGATTTCAAATGGTCCGATGCAACGTGAGCTCAGCTTTCCTTTCTTGCCGAATGTCATAATGCCTTTTATTGGTGAGATTTTTAATGGTGAGATTTTTAAGAAAACTCAATCACCTTCCTCAAATTTAAGATCTCTCCTTCGGTTATCGGCATAACTCTTTTGCCGACTCTGAGCTGTTCTGAGCCTTTCTAGAATTATTGCTATCTCATTTGTGGTTACCTGGACAATTTCTGATCCCAAAAGCTTTCTTTCACCAACCTCGTCTCAACAGATGGGTGACCTGCATTTCCTTCCATAAAGAGCTTCATATGGTGCCATCTGAATACTGGCTTGGAAGCTATTATTATAAGCAAACTCAATCAGGGGTAAATGGTCATCTCAGCTTCCTGTAAAGTCAATGACACAAGCCTTTAGCATATCTTCCAAAGTTTGGATGGTCATCTCCGACTGTCCATCAATTTGGGGATGAAAGGCAGTGCTAAAGGTGAGTCTCGTCCCCATGGTTGACTGTAGCCGAGCCCAAAATTTAGAAGTAAACTGAGTATCCCTGTTCGATACAATACTGACCGAAACTCCATGCAACCGCACTATTTCCTTAATGTACAACTGGGCCAATCGATCCAAAGTGTATGTCGTGCGAATCGACAGAAAATGGGCAGTTTTGGTCAGCCGATCCACAATGACCCAAATGCTATCATGTCCTAAATTTGTTCTAGGCAAACCAGAGACAAAATCCATAGAGATGTGCTCCCACTTCCATTCTGGCACGGGTAAAGGCTGCAACAACCCAGGGGTCCTTTGATGCTCAGCTTTTACTTGCTGGCATGTTAGGCACTTAGACACAAACAACGCTACCTCTTTTTTCATATTATTCCACCAAAAGGTTTTCTTCAGGTCTTGATATATTTTAATACTGCTAGGATGTATCGTATAACGAGAGTGATGTGGTTCTTCCAATATAGTTTTCTTCATACTCTCATCATTCGGGACACAAATCCGACCTTTGAATCTTAGCAAATCCTCACTACATATAGAGAATTCGTCGCTCTTTCCTTGCTTCATCTCTTCTATAATTGTTATAAGCTGAGGGTCTTTCTTTTGTGTCGATCGAATCTATTGAATTAATTGGGGTTCTGCCTTAATGTTGACAATCATACTTACCACACCATTAATGGACGGAGTCGGATGCCAATCCACTATTTCCTCTAACAATCTCATTTCTTGGATCATTAGATGAACTAAGACTCCCGTAGATTTTCTACTTAGAGCGTGGGCTACAATGTTAGCTTTTCATGAATGATAATGGATTGTACAATCATAATCTTTTAAGAAATCCATACATCTTATCTGCTGCATATTCAAGTCCTTCTAAGAGAAGAGGTATTTCAAGCTCTTATGATCTGTGTATATTTTGAATTGCTCACCATATAGATAATGCCTCCACATTTTCAAAGCGAATACTATTGCAGCCAGTTCCAAGTCATGAATTGGATATTTTTTCTCATATTCTTTCAACTGTCTAGATGCATGTGTCACTACTTTCCCATATTGCATTAATACACAGCCCAAGCCTTTATGTGAAGCATCACTATAAATCACAAATCCCCCACTCCCCTCAGGAATAGTTAAAATAGGTGCTAAAGTTAATCGAACTTTTAGTTCTTGAAAACTCTTCTCATATTCACTTGTCCACTCAAATTTGGCATTTTTCTATGTTAATCGAGTCAATGGGGTTGCGATTCGAGAAAATCCTTCTACAAACTTTCTGTAATATCTTGTCAATCCCAAAAAGCTTCGAACTTCAGTCACATTTCTTGGTTGTTTCCAATTAATAACGGCTTCAACCTTTGAAAGATCAACTAATTGACCTTCCTTTGATATGACATGTCTTAAAAATGTCACTTGTTCAAGCCAAAATTCACATTTACTAAGTTTGGCATACAATTTCTTCTCTCTTAATATTTGCAATACCATTCTTACATGCTGCTCATGTTCCTTCAAATTCTTGGAATAAATTAAAATATCGTCAATGAATACCACAATAAATTTATCCAAAAAAGGGCTTAAAGACCCAATTCATCAAATCCATAAATGAAGTCGGTGCATTGGTTAATCCAAAAGGCATGACTAAAAATTCATAATTGCCATACCTTGTTCTGAAAGCTATCTTGGGAACATCTTCACTTTTAATCTTAAGCTGATGGTATCCAGATCTAAGATCAATTTTTTAAAACACTTGTGATCCTTATAATTGGTCAAATAAATCATCAATTCTAGGTAATGGATACTTATTTTTCACTGTTACTTGCTTCAACTGTCTATAATCGATACAAAATCTCATAGTCCCATCTTTCTTTTTAACAAATAATACCGGAACACCTCAATGTGACACACTGGGCCTGATAAAACCTTTATCTAATAATCCTTCCAATTGTTGTTTAAGTTCTTTAAGTTCTGCAGGTGTCATTCTGTAAGGTGCCTTAGAAATTGGGGCCACCCTTGACAATAATTCAATAGAGAATTCAATTTCCCTGTCAGGCGGTAATCCTGGCAATTCTTCAGGGAAAACGTTGAGAAATTCTCAGATAACAGGAGTGGTATCCAAATTTATCTCTTCCTTCCTATCTTCTTTGATATAGGCAAGAAAGCCTTGACACCCTTTTCGAAGGAGACGATTAGCTCGAATACAGGAGATTAAATATGATGGGGAGTCTTCTTTGATACCATTGAAGTAAAATACTGGCTGATTCGGAATACTAAAGGTAACCATTTTCTTATAGCAATCAATACTTGCATGGTATGCAAAAAGCCAATCCATGCCTAAGATTACATCAAAATCTTGAATTTCTAGGAGTATTAAATCAACCAATAGTTCCTTTTCTTCTATCTTTATTACACATTATTTGTACACTATATTGGTGTCAATTGAATTTCCCATCTGTGTGGATCCCTCTAGAATGTATTCTAATTGTTCTGGTTCTACCTTTAAGTGGCATGCAAAATGTGGGGCAAACCTGGCCAATGCAGTGAAATTGGTCTCGTACTGTGCTACTGTCCGGTTTCCTTGGATTAATTTCAGAAATTCCATTTCTTTTTGGTCTCGAATAAAATCTGAAAAATACTTTTCATTAAATGCCTCTATAAATACTTCCTAAGTTAAGGGTTTATTTTCTTTGGCCAATACTCCTTTTGCCATTCGCCACCAATGTTGTGTTTTTCCTTCTAACATAAAAACTGCCAAGGCCACCTTTCTATCATCAGAACATTCCATTACCTCGAATATTTTTTCCAATTGCATAATCCATCCCTCGGCTTCCAGTGGGTTTAAAACACCCTTAAAATGTGCGTTCAATTTCTTAAATTGTACGATATTACTCCTACCATTTCCCGTAACTGACTGCCTGGGTGGATTGTTGTTTTCCATCTGATGTTACATTAGAGCAACCATATTTTCCAAGGCTTTGTGAATTCCTTTCATATTAGCTTCAGCTATTCTGGATCTTGATTTCGTTCCGGTCTGTACACGCAATAAATATTGTTTTAAGCACATTCTTTTTAAATTTCCTAAGAATCTTAAACCTATTGCTCTTATACCATAATTATCACACCCCAAGAATTTACAATACTGATATTCCTGAGATGTGACAGTCAAAACATATATACGTCTCTTCATAGGACAAATTTACAGTGGCGAATTCTTACAAAGTAACAAAAGAAAGCTTAGCCACAACTACAATATCTTCCAAAGTTGATCCTGACAAGCACTCAAATGAAACTGCAGTTATCCTGAAAAATGTTTACCATAGTTTGATGAGTTTGGCTACTCAGTAAGTTATCATCATAATCCTAAAAATAATCATCGATGAAAGATATAAACAAACTTTCAAAATGGAGGTCAATTAAAAACAATGCTAGCACAAGCATTTATAGATAACAGTTTCACTTTAAAAAATGCACAATTAAACATAAACCAAATGATTGAAATGCACATAACATTTTAACGGTAGTGCATAATTCAAAAGATTCCACAAGATTACCCTACTGGCGTTCCAAGTAGGTCAGCTATATACCCCATCAGCGTTCTGATGGGTCCACTTAATCCCTATCGACGTCTCAGATACGTCCAGTTAATCCCTGCAGATCCACTTATACCTCAACGACGTACCGGATGAGTCCACTTAATCTTTACCGGCGTCTCGGATAGGTCCACTTATACCTCACCGGCGAACCGGATGAGTCCACTTGCATACTTAAAGTATTTCTAAATCTCTTTAAACATTTGAAAGTAGCAATGTCATGTACTCAACATATCACTGAAATTATTAATATGAATTTCACTGAAACCATTAATAACAATCACTTTCAATAACATTTTTAAAATAACCAATCAAATATTTTGGGCTCAAATAAAGAAAGGTAGCAGTTCGTAAAGACATTCTAACATAATTGCCAACCTAATATGGATAGAAAAACTCTTATAGAAATTCACGAATACAGAATTATCACAATTTATGGGATGTCAATTCGCAAATGAATATTTCACAGACAATGCTATAATCAATTACAAAAATATCAGTTTTCAGATAATAAGGCATTCATTTGCACATGAAATTTATAATGTCTAAATATTCAAAAATAGTAGAAAGAAATCTCACAATTTTACTAAAAGCAGAAATATCATATTTATTTTTAATAATTTTACAGTATCTAAAATTTTCTAACAATAGACAAGAAAAATAAATAAATTTATTTCTAAGAATTTACAGTATTTAAAATTTTTAACATAGATAAAATATCATAATTTTATTGAAAAGATTATTTTTCGAGACAATGAGGTTGCTTGTGCATAAAATTTATCGCGCCTAAAATTCGTGATAATAAGCAAAAGTAATTATTTAATTTCATTTTTAAAAAAAAAAGAATTATTTTTCAAGATAATGAGTTCACTTACCTAAAATATTTGAGAGGGAGGTTCCGATAAAAATTCGGTTAGGGAGAGGAGCTCACTGTGTTTCGACTAGAGAGAGAAAGATCTCATAAGTTTTCTAGGGTGGGAGTCCTCGCCTCTCGTATTTAAACTCTTACGACGCCTTATTATAATATTTTATTAAGTTACACCTCATACACGAAGTGTAACCGTTATATTACCTCTCGTACGCTTAAAGCCCACGTCCACTGGACGTGGCAAGGCAGCAGCAAACAAAACAAATTCAAACCAAAATCTTTTGAAATTGGTGATGGTCTTTAAGGACCATCATGCTCATATGGACCATCACTTATTAAAAGTTTCTTTTCCTTTTCTTTTCTTTTTTTTTTAAAATTTTAAGATTATTACAATGCCACTTCCAGTCACTTTCATTCTGCCTCCACATCTGTTACCCCTGTATCCTTGCCAGATCTTCACTCTATTGACTCAATTAGACTTTAACAACTTGCTCAGGTTTGGCTGCTATGGGTTTTTCAGGTAACTCAAATCTTTTATCAAACACTTGGATCATAGACTTAGGGGTATCAAATCATTTGACATGACAACTTTCGTATTTATCCTAAGTAAAACCCCATTCTGAAAATAGTACTTATTTTACTGCCAATGGGTCTCCACTTCATGTTACCCACTCTGGTAATATCAATATCCTCGGTCCATCTGGTAACTTCTTAGCATTGAAAGATGTTCATCATATTCCCAATTGTCATTTGAATTTAATATCTGTTGGCCAGTTAGTTGATATTAAGTGCCTTATTTCTTTTTCTAATAAAGGTTGTGTGGTGCGAGATCTAACAACAGAGAAAGTGATTGGAAGAGGCACTAAGCAGGATCAGTTTTTCACAGTTAGTTTCAGTGAAGCTCCTTCTCATCTTTTACAAGCTCTGCCAATTTGTCATCTTAACCCTTATCCTCATGAAATAAGTCAATCAAGTTCTCTTTAGTATGTTCGGCATTATAGGTTAGGACACCCACATTCTCAAAAAATGCTTTATCTTTTAAACTCTGAGATTTTACTTGTTGTTTTCTCTCATAGAAAATTTTATAAGAATATTGTTTGTGAGAGTTACAAGTTAGCAAAACACTTGGCTCAACCTTTTCCTCATAGCAATAATAAAAGTATTCATGATTTCTCTTTAGTGCACTCTGATGTTTGCGGACCTACTCATGTTCCTTTAATTAATGAATTTTCTTATTATGTGATATTTATTGATGACTTTTCTAAATATACTTGGATTTATTTTCTCAAACACAAGTCAAGTGTGTTTAATGTTTTTAAAGACTTTCATAATATGATAAAAAATCAATTGGAGAAAAACAATAAAGTTTTTAGGTCAGACTCTGGGGGGGAGTATCTATCTAATGAATTTCAAGTATTTCTTCGTACAAAGGACATTATTCATCAATGTTCATGTCACCATACCCCGGAACATAATGGAGTTGCTAAAAAAAACATTGTCATATTCTTGAAACCACTCGTTCTCTTCTTATTAGCTTTCATTCCCTAAATAACATTTGGGCTGAAGCAATGTTTACTGTTGTCTATATTCTTATTCTTCTTACACCGATTTTGTAAAATGTGTTACCATTTCAAAAGCTTTTTAAAAAACCCCCTGATTACTCATATTTACATGTGTTCGGGTACACATGCTTTGTACTTTTACCATCTTCTACCCATGATAAACTCTCACCTAAGTCTACCAAATGCATGTTAGTAGGTTATCCAATAAATCAAAAAGGATATTATTGTTTTGATCATTCTATTAATCGTAATAGAATATCTTGGCATGTTACATTTTTCGAGCACATACCCTTCTACCAACACTGCCCACACCCAAATTCAACCATAGATGGACCTGAGTTTTCATTTTTTCCTAGTTTTGATATTCATCCTTCTCATTATCATGAAAATCAAGGATTATCACCTTCAGTAACTAACTCTGATGAGTCATCTTTGTCAAGTGCTAATCATGCATCACCTCCAATTGTTGATCATTCTATCGGTCCTATTCACCTTCGATGGTCATTTCGAAAGCCCATTCCACTTGAACGTCTTAACTTACCAGTGGTTAGCCCATACCATACTTGTTCTCCTGCAACCATTACTAATCCATTGTTTCATGAGTCATCTTCTTATTCTCAAACATCTAACTTCCAATGCTGGTGTATAGCTATAAATGAGGAAATTACAGCTTTAGAGGCAAATCATACTTATGATGTGGTCCCATTGCCCCCAGAAAAGTATGCCATTGGTAGTAAATGGGTTTATAAAGTCAAGTTACAAGCTGATGGAACTCTTGATCGGTACAAGGCCCTAGGGTTATACCCAGGAGCATGATATCGTTATGAAGAAATTTTTGCTCCAGTTGCTAAGATGACAATTATTCGTACTTTTATTGCACTAGCATCTATTCGTGAGTGGCCCATATGGCAGATGGATGTAAAAAATGCATTCCTTAATTGTGAACTTCAAGTTTACATGTATCAACCACCTGGGTTTGTCTCTGAAGATACGTCATTCGTTTGTCGGCTTCGTAAAGCAATTTACGATCTCAAATAAGCTCATCGTGTGTGGTTTGAGCGTTTTCGGGCTATCATTCTTGTAACTTGCTTCACTTAAAATAAACATGATCGCTCCATATTTATTCGTACCACAAAGCATTAAATTTGTATTATTTTATTATATGTTGATGATATTCTTATATTTGGCAATGATTTCACTTCCATCAAAAACGTGAAGTTACAATTGTAACAAGAATTTCAAATAAAGAATCTTGGGGAAGTATCTTATTTTCTTGGCCTTGAGATCTCTCCCTCTAAACGTAGTATTTACATCCATCAACAGAAGTATACACTTGATCTTGTTTCCAATGCCCACTTGAATGAAGCGAATGTTGTTGATACACCCATGGAAGTCAATGTTAAACTTTATGCACAAGCTGGAGATCCTCTTCTTAAGCCTCCGATGTATCGCAAACTCGTCGGCTCTCTCATCTATTTTATTGTGACTCGCCCAGATATTGCATATGATGTCCATGTTGTGAGTCAATTTGTTTCAAATCCTCGACGACTACATTTATCAGCAGTTAATCGAATTTTACGCTATGTTCGAGGTACTTCCATTCGTGGATTATTCTTTGACTCCACATCCTCTTTAGATCTCAGTGCATATGCAGATGCCGATTGGGCTAGTGATCCAGATACTTGCCGTTTTACTACAGGATATTGTGTGTTTCTTGGGTCATCATTAATTTCATGGAAGAGCAAGAAACATGACATTGTTTCCAAGTGAAGTACTGAAGCTGAGTATCGTGCTATGTCCTCTGTTTCTAGTGAGATTATTTGGGTTCATGCTCTTCTCAATGACTTTGGTATCTCTATTTCAAATCCCACACCTTTATTTGCAGATAACCAAAGTGCAATTAAGATTGCATCTAATATAGTTTTTCATGAACGAACAAAGCATATTAACGTAGATTGTCATTATGTTCGTGATCACTTTCTTGATGGTACATTATCTCTCCCTTATGTTTCTTCTACTGCTCTAACGGTTGATATTTTTACCAAATCTGTTACTCGGAGCTGCCATGATTTTCTAGTGGACAAATTATACTTTCCTCATGTCCACATTAGCTTGAAGGGGGATAATAATGAAATGCATAATTTTTAGTCGTCTTTTATTGTCATTGTATATTTGTGTAGGGATAATGTGGTCTACACTAAATATGTATTTGTACATAAACCTTTTTAAGGTTTCATTCCTAGTTAATGGGAATGGATCAAGACAATTTCTCTCTCTAGATTGTTCTTGAGCTCTGCATCTTCTCTAAATCTAACCATTCTTTTGTATTTTCTTTAACATTAAGGTTTGGTTTGCATACAGTTCCAACCTTAAATAATAAAAATAAGGTACACCTCCAAAATTTATCATAAGATGTAATTTTTGTGTAGAAATTCTTAGGATAGCTTGAGAATTTATTTTTGTCTCTACTTGATTTTTAACTCTAAAAAGGGTTCAAATAAAGTATATCTATAACCACATAAAATTTAAAAAACAGATAGTCCAAATAATATATTGCAAGATGCACTATTTATGAGACTCAATTATTATTATTTTTTTACATCAATATATCTTGATATTGAAATTATCAATAAGAGGATTTTCCAACATTAAAATCTTTTGTTTAGATTTTTCAGATGCACCTTAATTCTACATTTTAAAGTTGTAACCTCATATATAAGGAAAAGGATATGGTTTCTATTTGGCCAGCTCACATATTGTAGAAATGCAGGTTTCGCAAACAATATTTTTTTAAAATATAATTTGATCCTAATTTATAGAGGATATATAATCCTTAATATGGAGATCATGAATATATATATATATATATATATATATATATATATATATGAAAACTAAGAATAATAATTTTATTAAAAAACATTTGGACTATTAATTACACTTATTAAAAAACCATTTGTCCTTGCTACGTGATGATCATAATTTATCTTAATCATTGGATGTGAAATTGGGTTTATGCATTTATTTTATGGAAAAAATTTATATAAGGTTTCAACTTTAAAATGTAGAACTACGGATGCACCTCAAAAATCCATCGAAAAAATTTATTTTAATGTTGAAAAACCCTCTAATTGAGCATATCGACATTGAGATGTATGATTATGAAAAAAAGAAAGATTTTGAGTCCTAGAAATAATGCATCTTACAACACATTATCTAGACCATCTATTTTTAAAATTTTAATATGTTTACAGATCTACTTGATTTTAACTATTTTTAAAGTTTAAAATTTTATAATAAGATATAAAAATAGATTTTAAGATAATTTTAAAAATAGATTTTGAGATAATTCTAAAAATAGATTTTGAGATAATTCTAAGAATATTTTACATTAAAATTTTATGTTTTGATCAAATTTGGAGTGCGCCTTAATTGGATGGTTTAAGGTTACAAGCTAATGGAAATTCACCCTGACTAAAGCTAAAAGCTTAAAAGAAATTGTTTGAAGTTGTGACGCATTTAAACAAAAAAAATCCTTGTACCAATTATGACCGCACATAACATTAGTTTCTACCAGGGTTTGAAAACTCTACCAGGGTTTGAAAACTCATCGAGTCCAGCCGGACTCGCCCGGTTCGATTCAGGAATCGTCGGCTATCGAGACAGTTCCACAAAAAAATCGAGAATCGCCCGTATCCAGAAAGAACCGAGCGATTCCCGACGACTCCCAATAGTAAGTAGCGAGTCTCACCGAAAATAAAACAAAAGGCATAAAAAAAATTTTTGACAACAAAAATAAACAAAGGCAGAAAATATTGTTGTAAAAAAATAGAAAAAATAAAAAATAAAAGGCTTTTCAAGATAGAGATAAAAAATATAATACAATATTTTTTTTATTTTTCTTGTAAAAAAAATACAATGTAATATAACAAATATTTTTACAAAAAAATAAAACAAAAGGCATAAAAAAATAAAATATACTTTGGCAGCATCATATTTTTATTTTTCTTGTAAAAAAATAAAAAATAATACAACAAGAAAAAAAAGTGTAGTACAATGTCTTCTTCTTTTGTCAAAAAAAAAAAAAAAGATAATCAACAAGTATCATATTTTTCTTGTAAAAAAAAATAAAAGATAACGCAATAAGTATTTTGTCAAAAAATAAAAGGTATTTCTTAATACAACCTAAGAATAAATGATCTAATTATATTTTTTATTTTTATAATATGATGGTCTTTAACATAAATTTAGTAATATTAATTTAAAGATAGGATTTATACAATGAGGCCAATTGAAATCTCTCTTTCTGCTAACAATCTTTTCTACTAATTTATTCTAGAAACTTAAAAAATTAAAGAAAATTGGTACCCATTCTAAATTTTATTTATTAATTTTTGTATTATAAATCATGTAGTGTACTATTTTTTTACAGTTGTCAATAATACATTTTAAATTAAATAATATTATAAAATATTTTGGATTTTTTATTATTTATATAATAAAATAGTTATAAAATATTGTTGGTATATAATATTATAGTTAGTTAGGTTGTAATAATTTGGGTTTTTTTAGCGGATTAGGGTTTTTTATCAATTCGAGATTTTAGTGGCCAAATTTTCATCAATTTAGTCACTCTTTATTGCAATCCATATATGATCATATAATTAATCCGTGATAATTTTATGATTTCTTTTGTGTGGTGTAAATTTAATGGTCAACATAAGTTCATATAGGGAAAAAATATCTTAATATTTATAAATTGATGAAAACAATGAAAGTTAATAATGTGGGACCCTCATTTTTTATTGGATTCTTAAAAAATAATATTTATGATGAATTTTAATAATTTTTTTAAATTTTTTTAATGCTTAATTTGGACGATTCGACCCGATTTTCGATCCAAATCGCCGATCCAAATAGGTTTTTGATTTACCAATCCGAATAGGTTTTTGAGATGACCGATCGGGGTCGCCTCTCCGTTTTTTAAGCCATTGGTTTCTACATTTTAATGGTGTCGAACAGGGTTCTCTCTCTCCTCTCTCTCTCTCTACACGATACCTTGCCAGACACAAGCCCACAACGCAGCCTTATATATACTCCCTCTCTCACCAAAAACCAGGTGCGACATCCTCCAAGTCGAGGTTTCATTCATTTAATCTATGTTATTGATTTTTCTAAAATTTGATGTTTGGAAACCCTAATTTTTTCTGCTAAAATTTTCTCTTAAAATTTGTCTTTTTTATTTCTCCAAAAAAATTTCTGCCACTTTGCTGTATCAAGCATCCTCTCTGTTCTTGAAACGAGTGCTTCAATGTTCTTTCCCTCCCATTACTCTTTGCTCTAGATCTTTAGCATTACTTGCGGGAATTCATCATCTCTCCATAACTCCATTAAGGTCCTCTGAAAACCCATCCTTTCCTGCAACTAAATTTTCAGATTGGTGTATTTATTTGCTTCAAACCCATCTCCAGAAGCTATCTCATACTAATAAATGGAAGTTGCAATTTGGAAGGCCTACAAATTGCTTGACTAGGGTTTGGATTGCATCGACCAGTAAATGAAACTTGAGAATAATGAAAGTATGAAACAGAACACAGATGTGTAAAATGAAATGAAACTATGGTTTACTGATTCTATTCACTGAACTTCTTGTGGGTATTTATATTCTGATTTCTGAAATCAATTAAGACAATTATATTTTTACCCGAATCTCGTTTGGGTGCTTTTTATTTATTTTTAGAATTTGGCTGTGCTATTTTTTAGTTTTTGTTGTATTATTTGGATCTAGTTAGCTGCCCTATATATGTTCATTTGTTGAAATCAATGTCGACATATGTTATGCATGCGACTATTAAGACCTCTATTCACTGAGCTTCTTGTGAATTCTTGAATTTATTTTTAGAAGATAGATTGTGCTATTTTTTAGTTTTCGTTGCATTATTCGGATTAAATTATTTACTTTTTGTCTTTTTATTTGTCGTCAATGTGGGGGCATGTTTATGCATTCTGAATAACATGGCCAAGCGGGCAATTCAATACTTAGAATATGTGACAGAAATGCAGTTTCATTATGTAATGGAAATGCACTTCATTTCATTATGTGACCTTACTTTCGATCATATCTTTATGTGATGGACGTGGTTCAAAATAAAATGGTAACAGCTGACAATTTGAAACCGGTCATCCAGATCAAAATTACATTGCAAATTTACATTATGGCCAACCACATTCAGCCAATGTGTGTTTTCTGCAATTGTATGTTTATATACATGCAATAGACCCAAAAATCAACAAGTATATATATATATATATATGTTTGTCTGTATAATTGTGTATGTAATTCTATTGTATCTGGGTGTATGTATATGGTTGGCTTTCATATATATATGTGGAAAATTTTCCTATATATATGTGTGTGGGTAAGTTTGTCTGTATAATTGTGTATGTAATTCTATTGTATCCGGGTGTATGTATATGGTTGGCTTTCATATATATATATATATATATATATATATATATATATATATATATGGAAAATGATCATTTTCCTATATATATGTGTGTGTGTAAGTTTGTCTGTATAATTGTGTATGTAATTCTATTGTATCTGGGTGTATGTATATGGTTGGCTTTCCTGACAAGTGTTAATCTCTTTGGCAGATTGGACGGCTGGTGGTGTGCATCCCCTGGTCACACTGTTGTCAACAGATTATTCAATATGAGTCATCTATCAGTACACTGTTGGTGTTTTCTGCTTTACCACCTTGTGTGCTTTGTGAATTCGTTATCTCTAGATCAAAATGAGTAAGATTCCAAACATAAGAACTCTCAAGTAATTTACCAAATAAGCGATTCTGTTCATGGAATTTCTTATCGCATTCAGGAACCATAGTGATAGTTGAAGGACATTTTTCTTTGTTGGGTTTTCACAGCATGGATGTTAGATTTTTGAGTGTTGGGATTGAATTGCGCCGTGAAACTTTGCCACTACAAGGAGGCTGTAGGCTTTATGAATTGCAAGGATTGAAGCCATCTCTTTGGTATGAAGTGAAGATATCTTATCCAGCTTCTGTATGTAGTTGCTTACTTCTTCGTCCATCTTTCTCTTGCTAATCCTTTTAGGAACTCAAACGAAGTTAGTGTTGCTATAGATACCATCTAGCTTCTCCATGGAACTGAGAAGGGACAAAATGAGCCATAGTCTCAACCTTGGAAGGAAATTGCTTAATACTGAAAAGCTTATTTTTGAAGCTGGGACCCATGTCATGGTAAGATATTTAAATTAATCAATGAGGTTCTTGAAATATTTTGATTAGCATTTTTTGATAGACATGTTTAAATAAATTTCAAAAAATGCAGGAAAATTCTGGGGATGCAAAGATTTTTGTCCTTGTATCTGTCCAGCCTGAAGGTATTGTGGCAAAACCTAATGTGCAAGAGAGGCAATTTGCCATGTTCAATATTGGTGAGGAAAAACTTACTATTTTTCAGTGATCTTATGATAACCATTTTAAAATCATATATTTGCTGGAAACTTCTAGTTATCTAGGCATTAAAGTTAACAGAATAGGGGATCCCTCTCTCTCTCTCTCTCTCTCTCTGGGAATCTGTCTCTCTCCCTCTCTCTCTCTCTCTGGGAATCTGTCTCTCTCTCTCTCTCTCTCTCTCTCTCTCTCTCTCAATTTCTTGCTTTTTTACTCCTGATTTATACATCTTTTATTGGTTTTCTCTATTCTGTGCTTGCAATTGCAGTTTGTGATGAACTGTCATTTGGGATACCACGCAATGCTTGGCCGGTCGGGATTTTAGTTATTGTCTGCATCGGGTTTGCATTTGTTATCCCACTCTTTCTACCTTCACAGTTACTTCCCAAGCAGCCTGGCTCGGTACTTGCCCCAATTTTTACAAAGCGATTGTAGGAAACTTGTAACATGTGATCATGTACCCAGCATCCCAATTTTGCAAGGAATATTTTGTTTCTTCTGCATTTAGCTGGTTTTCATATTTCTTGGAGATATTGTCGGTTATTTTGGTTTGAGTAACTAGTGATGTTCTTTCCCTGATTACAAAATTTGAAAGTTACACTCAACAAAAGTTTATTGACCTCTTTAGTCTTTTTTTTTTTTTTAATTTTCTTTTTATGATAACTGCCCTTTTAGGGATGATTGTCTCGTGTTTGGAATGTAATTGTGTATCAGATGAATCATTGGTTCATGAGGCACATTTAGAAGGCTGGATTCTATGTAGAAGTGACCTACTCAAAATCAGTCGAAGAAAGCACAAATACGTATAGATGTGTTTTGCGTACATATGCCCACAAAATATCGGTGGAAGAAAGCACAAATACATGTAGACGTGTTTTGGGTGTATAGACGAGATTATGGACATAAGGGCGGCAAAATGTCATTCGAGGGATAACCCCCTGCAATCCGGATTTCCAGACTAGTTCTGTGGCATTCAAAAAAAAAAGTTCTTATCTGGATATTAATTTATAAAGTTATAAATCAGTCGGCTAAACGGTCAACAACTACTCTTGGTCAGGTGGTCGAAGCCCCCCATTCCAAACTTTCAAATGCTTTCCAGTAGTGATTTATCTGATAGTGCAAGGGATAATACTAGGCAAGATGCAACAAGAAGGGTTCAAGCCTCAGTTTTCTACTTTTTCTTCAGGTTTTACCAGCTTTTCTCGTACTGGGCGAGCTGTTGAGGCTGTACAAATCCATCAAGAAATGCTTAGAAGTGCTATTTCACCTAATGAAATTGTATTTGGGGCCATGATGAATGCTTTTGCGGAAGCCGGCCAAGTTAAGGAAGCCCTTCATTATATCCATAAATTGGAACAATCAGGGTATCCTGCGATAATGTGGTTTGTACACCTCTGATAAAGGGGTATAGTGAAGTGGGCCTTTAGAGAGAAGCCAAGGAGTTATACCTAAAGTTGAGGGATCATGAGGGCGGTCCGGATGTCATAGCATCAAATACCATGATTGATCATTATGCTGATCTTGGAGTGGTGCATGAGGCGAAGTTCATATTTCATAGCTTGAAGACAAGTGGTTGGCCTGATGGGGCATCTTTTGCATGCATGATGTGCACGTATTATAGTATGGGCATGTTCGATGCAGTCATAGAAGTTACCCAAGAGATGCAAGAGTTAGTGACTTTTAACTGACTCTGTATCTTTTAATAATGTCATGGCTTTAATGGGCAGTTAAAAGAGTGTGCTGAGCTCTTTTATCATATGTTCTCTGAGAATATTTTGCCAGATAAATCCACTTAAGAGTAATCTTTACGGTTTCATAGAAAGTGGGAAGAAGGAGAAGGAGGGTGGGGGGGTAAAGTTCTTTACCATCCCCAGACTGCCCTCCCCAGTAAAAATGAATGGAATTTTCATAAAAAGAAAAAATTAAACTTTCTGTATTGGGGGTATTTTTTAAAAAACACAGTTTTTAAGGGGAAGTTGTTAGGAAAAGTCAATGAACACAAGAAAAATGGTACATACATAGGATAATATGTACGAAAAATTAACCGTGCCTTACAAGCTTAGGCCTCTTGTATGGTAGGGATGATGGCCTACCCATATTAAAGCATTTGAAGAATATTTTTGTTGAGGGAAGAGATTGCGTCCACGTAGTTGGATGGAAGAGTTGACTTCAATTGATGTTTATCCTATTGGCAAGGTTTTCTTTATATTGTAATTACATTGAGGTCTTACAAAAGATTGGGGGGGGGGCCATTGGGCGTGAGGCATTAGGACATAAGGTCCTTCAAGGCCGGTAGAGGTCGTGAGGGAGAGAGAAAATCATTGTGAGGTGCTTCTATGAGAGAGAGAGTGTATTGTGTGGCCGTTGGAACAGAGGGATCGGATTACTGTGTAAGAGAGAGGGTGTATTGTGTGGCCGTTGGAACAGAGGGATCGGACCGGACCAGCGTGTGAGAGAGAGGGTGTATTGTGTGGCCGTTGGAACAGAGGGATCCGATTACTGTTGACAGAGAGGGTGACTTGGGAACTGATGAAAGGACTGCAGCATCGTGGATGTAAGTCTGGTTTTGTACTCTGCTAAGTTTCTGTACGTCATCGATGTTTTCTCTTTCTAGATTTGATGTGCGTGAGGTCTCTGATGTGCGTGTTATTTCGTCTTTTTTGCTTCTCACTAGCAACCCCCAGGCGAAGGGGGATAAAAAAAACGCCTTTCGTTCCCTGCGAAGGGAGGACCAGAAAACGCCTTTTGTTTCCCCCCTTAGTCGGCATTGTGCACTCAATGTTTGATGTGAGTGTGAATTTTTTGTTGTGCGACTCAACACATTCTTTTATTCTTGGTAATAGAGTTGGGTCAACCTGCCAACCTGATAGGTCGACTCAGACTTGGTTCGCCTCCAAGTTTTGGACCCCGCGGGGTCGGGTCCAAGTCCAAGACGCAGGTCGGGTATAAAAATATGTATTTACAGTACCGAAAATATACATTTTTTTTTTATTTAATTTCTAAACTCTTGGTCTAGGTCCAAAGGACTTGAACCCGGGTCAGGCCTAGGTCTAAGTCACATGACCCCAAATCGGGTCAGGGTCGGGTCTTGATCCTTGTAGGACGTTTTTGGGTCGGATCCAAATCTAGGTGAGGCCCGAACTGTTGACAGCCCTAATTCTTGCAATATGTGTCTACCTGCTTTCCCTACAGCATAGAAGTTCTATCATCCTTTTACCATCTAGCCGTTCAATTTTGATCAAGAGAGCCGTTCATCGTTTGATCGTAGTTTTGACATTTCAAAGTATTTTATTTTTAGTTTTTTTTATACAAATTTTATGAATATGAAATTTGGTACGAGCCATTTTCTCATTGGGGTGCACCTATAAAAAATATTAAAAATAATTTTTTGATAAAATATGATGACCAAAATACCCTTTGAGACTTTCAAAGGTATTTTGATTATTTTATTTGTTTGAATTTTTTTTTTTTTATTTTTCGCTAGTGTGAGTTTAATAGAGAAATGGATGTCCAAAATTTGGTGTCAAAATATTTTATAGAAAAAAATTTAAAATAAAATAGTATAGAAACGGGACAATTTGATTGGGACAATCTTAGCCTTCTATTCAGAATGGAGGGTTGGATAAGGGGAGGATAGAACTTCTATGTTGTAAAAGAAGCGCGCTTGCTCTTAAGTGTAACCCCTTAATTCCGCTTTAATAATGAAAAACATCAATCATCAAATATAAAAACAAAAAAAAATTTAGATAAAAAATATAAAAAAATAAATAAAGTAAAAAAATAGGCACATTGATTATTTTCTAAAAATTTGAATGAAACCGACTTGGAAGAAATACTCAGTAATCTCACTGGAATTTTTTCACATCTTTAATGTTTGAGACTTCAGTATTTTCGTTCTGAACTCTCTCAAATAATGTGCAGTGAATAATCCATCATCAAGCACCCCTCATAACCCTCACCCTCCTCTTTTTATGCTGCATTGTGTCTCTCTTAATGTATAAAAGATGCTTTATATTCAATCACAAAGATAAATGTGCTTTATATTCAATATTTCTCTATTTTAGAATCTTCCAATCAGGCAGATGAAAACAAAACTAAGCTAGAGAGTTGCCCAAATCATAGATTCCATCACCATAGAAAATCACAATTCTTTTTACTCCAAAAGTTCACATATTCAAAAGACAAAAAAAAGAAGAAAACCTCTTAACATAACATTAAGAGAGCCAAAAAAATGATTGGATTAATATGCGTTCCACTTTACTTTCAATGAGAGAAAAATATGATTTTTAAATCCCCTAATATGCTATTGGCACCACTGTCGTGAACCACTGCGACCCATCCTTTTAGACTGAATAACCACAAATATAAATAAAAACCATACCCAAATATTAGGATTGCAAATTACGGCCATCTCACATTGTGATGGCTCCTGAATGAGGACCACCGAGACATATTTAATGATCCCCATGTCCACCACTTCCAAATTTCAATTATTGAGAGAGAACCACGGCTTGGTACCACTTGATAAAATTCTGATCAAATCTTTATTCATAATAGAAAAATATATCTTATTAAAATCAATATCTCTCTCTCCTTGTCACTCTCTCTACTTCCATCTTCATCTCTATCATCCCCATCATATTAATATCGCCATCATATTAATAAAGAATGTCTATCTCTTTGTTCCCACATTCTACTTATCTTTTTTTCCCAAATATTGATATATACAATGTATGTCTACTAATATCAATCTCACATCTTAAAGTGTGGGAAAGAAAAAAGTCTATATAACACTTCGATAAAAAAAATTGCTCTTTATCACTGTTCAACCGATCCGGATCGTGTATTGCCTAGATCCAAAGGAAAAATTTACTTTTTATCAATATTCACCCGATTCAAAATCGGACGATCCAAATCGAGTATCGTCCGGCCATCCCCGATCGAAAAAAAACACACAATTCAACCGCTTGGCTTTTAAATCGCCATGCTGACGCCACCCATCATTGGGTCTCGCTCGTCAGTACCATTTTAATATTATAAAAAATTCCAATACATTACATATTGTTTGCTTACATGTGGTTTCCCACGTGCTTACGGTGAACCTCGCGCAAGTGGCCTACTCCCAAACATTTGATTATTGCTTAAGTTGTTTCCACTCCTTTTTTATATGTTGTTTCCATCCCACATGTCTTTGTTGACAATTGTCATAGCCCAACCCAAGAAAATGGCGTTGTTGCATTAAATGAACGTATACATTAATACGATTAAGTGGGGACGGGTGGGCCATCAATAAGAGGGGTATACGCCGGATGGTGCCGTTAAATTACATGATAAAAAAAAAAAATTTAAAAAATAATAATTGGGTGATAGGGCCCACCACTCTTATATTTCTACAAAAAAAAATTTAAATTTATTTACTCAAAAATCAAAATAAAGAGATTAATATTTAGGCTATTATCTCATGGATTATTTCATTATATGATTAATATTAGGTTATTAGCTAATTAAGATTAAAAAAATAATATTAACGTATAGAATGTTAAGAAAAAATATATGCTAACATTAGTTTATTGAATATTAAAAAAATATTAGTTTATGGGATATTTTAAGAGAGAAATAACACTAATTTATACCACTTAAGAATTTATTTTTAGTTGCTTTAGCAATTATCCCTAAATTCAAGTATGAATTTATTTATTCATTTTATTAAAATATGATTGTAAATTTATATTTCTATATTCTATATTTCTATCCACACTAATTATTACATATTAGATTTATTTATTTGTGAGGACCATACCTTTTTGTTTTTTGAATAACATTTATTTTAAAAAAAAATTTACTTATTACAATGATAACGAAGTCGTATTTTTTATTTATTTTAATTATACATACATCCAGACATGAAAACATTATCTCAATATTCATTTATTTTTACAAAGTAATAAAAATACATAATGCAACACTCCTAAATTCTTTTAGAAACTAAAAGAATATATTTTTAGAGATTTATAATAATTTTTTAAAAATGTTTTGGGACTAAAATTGCCGATTCCGTCGATTCTAAGTTCAGGGTTAATTTCACGCCATTAATGGTGAAAATTACACCCATTTTTCCAATGGAAAACTGAGAAGTGAGAAGCACATGGAAGGAAATGACAAAAATATGAGAATCCCTTTTTTGTTCTCAGGAAAGAGGGCTCGACGGTGATTCCAGGCTCAAATTCCGGCAATTAATGAAGTTTCCGGCCGAAATTATTTTGGCAATCACACGTCGTAAAAGATCCCAAAACAAACCCTAATGAAATTCCATGCTCTAAATTTTTGTTAATTCACTTGGTAGGAATTGAGCATAAGATCTACGATGCAAATCGCCAAACGCTAACCACATAAGATCTACATTGCAAATCGCCAAACGCTAACCAATTTAACCCGGACTCTTTTCCTAACTCCATGCTCTAAATTTTCCGGCTCTAAATTCAACCAATCAATGGAGAGTGTCATGCATATACCTTTCTCTTCCATTTCATAAAAAAGAAAGAAATAAAGAAATAATGAGCGGAAAGAAGGGATGGGGGGAAGAGTAGGGAGAGAAAGGCATTGTGGGATAGAAAGAGTGAGAAACAAGTAGAGAGAGAGAGACCGAGAGGGCACTTTTTGTTGTGGTCCAATTTATTGCCGGTGTTAATCTTCTTAACTTCATCATAGCTGTCAGGCCTTCTCAAGGGATTAGAGGTGGTAACGGGTCCGGTATAGTTTGGGATCGGATGTATCGAAACTTAGATCCATAGTGTTTGGGTCTAGGTTTTGGTCCAGTCAGATTTCGGGTCTATCCCGGATGATTTATGGTCTGGTCGGGTCTATAGCCATGCGAAGTATGAGTTTTTTTTTTGTTGTCGTCTTTTTTTACTGTTTTATACTCGAGAGTTTTTTTTTTTGTTGTTGTCTTTTTTTACTATCGTATACCTATGTTATTAGCAAATATGATTTGTAGTTCAACAGTTAAAAGATGACTACGATTTCTTATTGTATACTGGATGCTCCACGCCACCTGCATGAAACCACACTCTCTAGGCCCAATAAAGTGAACGAAAAACAACACTCACTATAGAAAAATAGTTTGATATTGGAAAAAAGGCTTTAATGATGTTTATGTAATATGTCTCTCTCTATGTGTTAACCTAGCCACCGTTAATCTAGCCACATATATAGTGTATGTGATCCTTGGTCTCTGAGATAACTTCAGTTACATGTCACAAGCTAGCTCTCAATTACCAAATTTTGATCAAACAATTTTTGGTTTTTTGTTTTTATTTTATTCGACAAATAATTTTGAAAGAAATTTTTTTCTGTACATATTTGATGGGTTCACATGATAATAATAATAATATTTTCAGTGATAAAAATTACTATAATACCCCTATAAATTGTAGAGGTATTTTGGTCATTTAGTTTTACAAAAAAAAATTATTTTTTCCTAGTTTGCCCTAATTTTATTATTCATCCAAAAATATTTTGTAGAAAAAAATCGAAAAATAAAACAATGATTGACATAACATTTATGAACAATCCTAGCTATTTGCCTCGTATCCAACCGCTAAAAGGTGCGATCACGTATATCTTAGATGCTATTGGGGTCAAATAAAATGATTTTCCTTTTAGGGAAATCATCTTTCTTTTTTTTTTAATTAATACGGATGAGCACTGTATCTCCGTCTCTATCCACCTATTGAGAAAATTAAATAAACAACAAAAATATGAAAAATATAAAACTATAACCAGATTTCTTTCTTTGGGATTTAACATCTAAAACAAATAATTGCAGGACGTTTTGGACAAAAACAATGCGAATTTCTAAAGTTTTGTAGTGAAAATTGGAAATGGTATCTTGCCTAAACAGTAGACATAGGTAATAAACAAGAGAATATTCGAGATTCGAGCCATAGATGTTCTCAGTTTTGACACAAGGTACTTAATATACTTATTCGATATAATAGTATAATTTTATGATATAATAAAATAATTTTGCCGTATCTCGAATAATATGAATCCTGCCTATTTTATGGATAAAAATACAAATATCATATTGTTGTTGCATCAAAACATATAAATGTTTAATAAACGGAAAAAAACTAGAGACAAAGAGTCATAATCATGATCATCATAATATTTTCCTCTTTTTCTTTTTTTTTGGAAAGTTAACGGTAAGCTTTCATTGAAAAAATGAGAGATCATCATAACCTTGTTTCTAACTATTTAGGATAAGCTATACGAATCTTGATATGCTCTATCAATAGCCATACTCGCAGATAACTTAGATTCAGGATTCATAAATTTTTTTAACAAAGTTTATGTTGGTTGCCTACTTACACAACCCATCACCTCATCAAACATTATCCTAACTATTTAAAATTTGCTACACAAAGGTCTGTTATTCTGCTCTACCAAAGGCCATTCTCATAAGCAAATAACTTCGATTCAAAATTCATGCAAAATTTTGACAAAATTTTATATTGGCGCCCTACTTAACATCGGGTGAGCTGATCCAAACAAAATAAAGTGCAACTTCAAATAGTGTTGACAAATATGGTTTCAATACTGAAAATATTTGTGATAGCCATAAAATATATTTTTATTTTTAATTATAAAATTTAAAGCTTAAAAAATATTGTAAATCGAGCATATCTACAAAAACATGAAAATCTTGAAAACTAATGGTCCAAAAATGCGTTACAAGATGCACTATTTCCAAAACTTGGAATCCGTTTTTTTCTCATGTTCAGCATCTTGATGTCAAGATGATCAATTTGAGGGTAGTTGAGCATCAAAAACAACCTCTTCTAGTGAAATTTTTGAGGTGAGGTCTAATTTGATTGTTTAGAGCCTCGGCTCTATACAAACATTTTCCCTTAACATCGCCTTCATAGACAGTGGTTGTTCTTTTCTCAAAGTCAGTGGCCGTGGCTGAAAATTCAAGGAAAGGATAATTTTGGTTTTTTCTTTATCAACAAGATGTCCTTCCTTTTGTCTTTCCTTCAAGTTTCATTTATCCCTTCAATCATTGTTTAATCACAAAAAACAACACTTTCATTTCATTTCCTAAAATACCGCTGACACCCTCTGCTCTCTCTCACTGTCTTCCCCTCTGCGAAAACAATCTCATTTTGTATTCCCTTTCAATTTTGTACTCCATTTCTACTCTTGTTATTGTTTCATGAATTCCTCAACTTTTCCTTTTTTGTCACTCAATAATTCAACAACTCTTTCTCTCTCTTGTTTTTCACTCAACTACAACCAGTGAAACTAATTGATCATATTTTGGTCAACTATAAATTGATTGATCCATGGTGCTATTGTTATTGTTGAGGCCTTTTACAGTGAAGGCATGGGCAAACACCTCCTTTTTCATGGAATCCTAACCAGATTAAAGCCTCTGCAGTTCTAACAGCAAGTTGTTATGGATATGCATGAAAAACCTCTATTTATACCACTGATAAGCTTATCTCTATTGGCATGTGAAGCCCATTCTCTTAGTTTCTTCTCTTGATCTGAAGATTTTGAGTGTTTCAGGTCTGGTTTGGGTTCTTACTCTGTTTTCTATTGGAAAATAAGATTATTTGCATGCATGGATTTTTTTTTTTTTGTGAAATCTTAATACTTGAAAAGCATCAATGTCATGTCCTGTGACCATCCTTCAGTTCTGTCTCTGAATTATTTTTTCTTTTTCTTTTGCTCCAAATCAGAAGCTTGATAATTTTTATGTGGGTTTTCTCATATTGATTCTTGCACTGTTAGAAACCTCCCTCAGGACCAGAAACTGATTTCTTTGATTCCTTTATTAGCTTAGATTCTGGGAATTTCAGTGTGGGTTTTGTTCTGATTTTTGTTTTGAGTGCGTATTACCAGTACTTTCATTTAGTTTGAATAATTTCTACGTGAGTTTGAAGTTTGCTTTTTGTACTTTGCTTTTTGTTTCAGAAGGTGAAAATGGGTTATGTTTGAAATGAACTATGAGGACCATTTGTTTGATTGATTCCTCTGTTAATTTAATTTATTTGGAATTTGAAGTCTGGTTTTTTTTTGTGTTTTTGTAGCAGTGGAGAAGCTGAAGATGGGTTTCCTTGGAAGTTGTTTGGGATTTCTTGTTTTTGGAGTAATTGGGATATGCGTCTTCTCTGAAACTGAAGCCTTTGCTGCAGATAAAAAACAGGCTACTCAGTTGATCGTGGATGCTCAGGCCAATTCTGGGAGACAAATCCCAGAGACACTTTTTGGCATATTTTTTGAGGTGAATTTCTGAATTTTCAAATGGCCATATCATTTTCCAGTTTGCTTTTTCAAAACTACTTGTAACGAGCTTTCAGCGATCTCATAATAACTAACTAATTATCATCCAACTGTTGACATGTGAGAAAGGGCCGTGAAACCCCATGGGTTTTGTAATTAACTCAATTCGATTGATCTTGAAAGTTATTGGAGGCAGAAAACAGAAACACTACCTTTTTCTTAGAACCATGGTATATCTGGTTCTATAATTCCTTAATTTTTTTGGCAATTGATTGATGACTGGTACAAAATTGGAGCATTTATTTAGGGCAATTTTTTTTGTTATTTCTTGTGGTTTACATGTTATTATCACCTCATTAATGTGCTATTCATGAAAGAATGTCATTGCTTGGTATCTGAGGTAAATTTTATTAACTATTCCTAATACATTCAGCATATCAAAATGAGTGGTACTGTGGTGCTGTTACGAAAAACCTTTTACTGCAAAATGATTATGATTTTTACTCGACTAGCCTGGGGGTGTATTCAATCTTCTCTTGATGTTACTGACTTGGTGGGAGTGGATTCATATAGTAGACCCACTGACTACATGTCCTAATTGTAAAACAACCTCTGGCCTGAGAAATGCAAGTAAAGCTATTTAGGAATATATAGTGATCCATTTGAGTGAATTGGGCATGGCAATACTTGATCCGTAACAATTGAGATGCCAAAATGATCATTCTAAATTGGTGAATGATGTCTAGTTCTTCTCTATATTTTATTTCTTCAAATTTGTGTTTCGCATTTGTTAAACTCAAGAATTGATATGATTGGTTTTCAGAAAAGTAAAACACGCAAGAAAACCTACAAAGGGAAAAATACAAACGGATGCTGTAAAGTTTTAAGTTTTTTCATATGATCAGGTGGGAATTATAATAAATTTTAGGTGCCGGTCATATTAGTTTGACTTCTTTTAGCACATAATACTTGCTAAAGTAGTTGCTTCAAGTACCTAGAAACACCATGGAAAGGGAAAATTCTTTGGAATTAGCTATTCCATTTTATAAGCATGAGAAATATCATTAAGAAAAAGAGGGAAAAAAAAAACAGAGAGAGAGAGAGAAGGAAAGAAGATCCTCTATGAGCTAGAAATTCATTTGGGCTTCAGTATTTTTCTTTAAAAAATTTGAAAACAATTTGTCAATAGTCAAGGCGCACAACTCACTAGAACTTATTCAATCAATAAGATCTATCCATTGAATTCTTAGTTCATTGATGAATTGTCGGTTGAATATTTCCCCATCCAGCTGCAAAGTATTGCCTAAAGCTTTGTTGTCTATGAATTTATCTACAGGGGATCCCTCTTCTACATATGTTTCGTCTTCGTGTACAACATTTTTTGTATTGGTTAAACAAGTATGTTTTTTCTGGAATTGCCATTCATTTAAGCATAACGTTTTGTGTGCAGGAGATTAATCATGCTGGGGCTGGTGGAATATGGAGTGAGCTTGTAAACAATAGAGGTAATTCTTGCTTGTTGGTGTTCTTAGATCCCCAAAGGGCTTAGAATTTGATGATTATACGGTATCAAAATATGTTAATGACCTTTTGTATTCACCCTCTGTTCATTGTATTTTAATGTCTAGAAAGAACGTAGTCTTTTGTGCTTGCATGTATGTCTTCATTTGTGTCTGCATGTGTTGTAGATATTTGCATATGTATATATAAATGTGTGCTATATATGCATGCATGTTTGTTTGCATTTTTATGTATTCAAGTCTATCTAGGTTATGCTGGAATACTTATATACATATGCAGTGTTATGTATGTTTATGCAAGTAGTATACACGGGGGTATATATGTACACTCATTCCAAGGAATTGCTTCATTCAAGTTATGGAAATTTGTCGCAGCTTATTTAGTACATGTAAATGTATCACAACAACTCTTCAAGTTTTGATGTGCAATCATATGTGACTACCTTAGTGAGCTTACAAAATTCATTTTTCAGGTTTCGAAGCTGGTGGGCTCAACACTCCATCAAATATTGACCCTTGGTCTGTGATTGGTAATGAATCACAATTAATTGTATCGACTGATCGTTCCTCTTGTTTCCCTCGTAATCAAATTGCACTCCGGATGGAAGTGTTATGCAATATTGAAGGTTCCAATATTTGTCCATCTGATGGAGTTGGAATATACAATCCTGGGTTTTGGGGCATGGTATGTTGTCTCTTGTCATATTCAAAATCATTCCACCCCCACCTCCCTCTTCTTCCTTTTCTATACTAGGTACATTTGTGATGTTGCTTTGACAAAACCTACAATTTAATAGCAAAGGCCAATGAGCCTTTGCATACACTGATTATTTTCATATCATATTTTGGTTCTTTAGTTCCTCGACTTTTTAAGTTTCTAAAAGGCTTGATGATATTATTTGATTCTCAGAATGGAATTGAACAGTGCAGAAACAGAGATGCTTAGGCTGTGGTGGAACCGATCTATTCATATATCAGACCAATTTTGTGATATTCACTCATAAAAATTACTGATTTTAAAAGGAAGTAGGAAAAATTATGGATTTTATCGAAATAGATTCTGTATTCTAGCTTCATATGTAGAAAAACAGGATACTGCTTTGGGAAGTGAATAGGAGTACTATCTCTAAATTTTGGTTGGTTCATTATAGATTTGTTCCGAAATTTGGCTGGTTTCTGCCGATTGTCATGGTATGATCCTCCACATATAAACGGAAGCTGCTGATTTCTGTGTCAAATAAGTGCTTAACTGGCTTTCATTCATATAAATGCAAAGATTCTAGAAATCTGCATGATGCTTGTTATCTCTGTCCTCTATATGCTCCATTCCTGAAAAATATTTCTAATTGTAATTTAATGGTTTCTTAATAATTTTGGTATGAGAGATCCCAGTGACTTGATTCACTTGGACACTACCTTTATGGTGGTAGGTCTACATATTTTTTTTGAGGAAGGTTGTCTGATGGTAGGTCTGCATATTTGCAATCTTAGTCTGACACTATTTAATTACATAGCCCTTTTGATCCTCATACATCTCCATCTCTCCAGAACATTGAACAAGGGCAGAGCTATAAAGTTGTTTTCTACATTAGGTCAACTGGATCAGTGAACCTTACAGTTGCATTTACAAGTTCAGATGGATTACGAAGCTTGGCTACTGCTAATGTTATGTAAGAAAAATTTATTCAATTTGTATTTGCTAATATGGTGTTTTTTTTTTTTTTAAGCAAGATTCGATGTAAAATCTATACATTCTATTTATTCTATTGCAACATTTTCTGCAGAGCTGATAGTTCTGATGTGCAGAAGTGGACAAAGAAGGAACTTCTATTGGAGTCTAAGGGATCCGACGATAATGCAATACTTTCATTGACTACCACCCAAATGGGTTCAATTTGGATTGATCAAGTATCGGCTATGCCATTAGATACTTACAAGGTACGGCAACGAATTTCCCCTGAACCTTTCTGGTCAGCTAAAAAGAGCTGAAGATTTCTGTACCTGTGAAACAAAGCTCACAGTCTTTCGATTTTGAAAATGAAGTGTTGAAATGGATGATGGGAATATTTTTATGGGTTGAATGTAATATATATTTTTCTCTCCAGGTGATGAATCTTATCCTTTTCTCCACTCATGCTGTTATATATAACTAGAAATTTGGTGGTGCAATCATGTTCTCTTATTTGCCAAGAAAATATTTAGAATTTTGTGTGAGGTATTTGTACTTGAAAAATATAATTATTTGTTATAAAGTAAAAATTTGGAGGAAAAGAGATTACTCTTGTAAAATTTAAGTGCTCTTCATTCATGGGGATTTGTAGTTCTTTTGTTTTTGGCCAACCTACTATTTAAATCCCTGCAGTCTATTATTTTTCCTGGTATTTCATGGTCAACCTACCTTGTTGGGACCCTTGAATCCAACATACACTTCAAATGTTTTTTTTTACATACATTTCAAATATTTGGAATTACTTTTTTCTTTAATATTTTATGAATTCTTTTCCGTACTGTGCCTTTTCTCTGTCATTTTTATGGTTCTCTAAATTTTCACAATGCTTCTCTTGAAGATATATTTGAACAAAACAAGAAATTTGAAAATCTCCCATGAAATAAACTCATTGAGTATTCAGTTCTTGTACTTGTGCCCGCTGCTTATTCCACTTTCTACTGAAGACCAGCCTTGAAGTTTTTCCTCCTCTTACAGGTTCCATCTTCTTAATACTTTTACACCTAAACTTAGAGGCCCAAAGTTTCTGTAGACTTCTTTTTCATGCTTAGGTGTGACATGTCTACTGTGAATCGATTAATTTTTCCTCTATGAAAGTTATTGTTCTTAAGTGTTTGTATCGGCTGTAGATAAACGTTTTGATTTCATCCCTTACCATCAATCATTCACAATTTTGTTTTGCTTTTTTTTTGGGAGTTATATTTCACTTTAATCCTCATTGTGATCTGCATATGGGGAAGAAAGCTCATATTACAAAGCTCTGTTTCTAAAAGAAGACTTGGGAGTTTTTCGCGGTAAAGCTTTCTGTGTGACCCCACCCACATATAAATTATATGTGACTCCACTTCTCAGCCGTTGATTCTAAATGGATGGTTAGGATTGCTCATGTGACAATGTCAAACCAAAACATTGTTTGATTTTTATTGTTATTTTTTATGCAAAATATTTTTGAGTGAAATTTGGGGCATCCCATCTTCTTATTGGGGCGCACCTAGAAAAAATTTTAAAAAATATTTCTCATGAAAATAAATGACCAAAATACCCCCAAAAGGTCCAAGGGTATTGTGGTAATTTTCCATCAAAGGAAATATTTTTTATTTATTTTTTCATGTGCGCCCATGTCAGATGTATGCATGCCCGAAATTTTGTTGCAAAATGATTTATAAAATAAAACACTCTGAGCCGTCGGATCAAGATTTGATGCTCGAGAGCCAACTTGTGGCATTGTGACTTAAGCTATCCTAGCTATCTACTCAGATATGATGGCTGAGAGCAGGGGTCATATCTATATATTATATGATGGAGTCACATGTAAAGCTTTCCCTAAATCTTAATGACCATTTTTTGTTCAAAGGAGGACGTCCTTGTAGATTTTATATCATTCACTTGTTGTGTTGGATTAGTATTGGTTATCATTAACATCTTGTCCATACCAGGGGCATGGCTTCAGGGAGGGACTGTTAAATATGCTTGCTGATATAAAACCACGGTTTATGCGATTTCCAGGTATATTCAACAAATGGGTTTGACTGAAAATCTTCATAACAAGCCGTTTAGGTTTGCGGCTACCTATAACTGTTTAAATGGTCTTTAAGGGGTGGTATTGCTTTTAATAAGTAACATGATTTAATATTTGTAGAGTGCAGTGAAATTAACTACCAATCATTTCTAGTTAAACAGTAATTATGCCTTTGAAATCCTTCTGTTCATTTGCAAAAGGATTGCAATTAATTTAAAGAATTTTTTTATTTTTTTAATATCTTTTCATATTTTTCCACAGCAAACTTTATATCAGGGCATTGAAAGATATGGCAGTCCATATTTACATACATGCGGTTGAAACTTTGGATGTTAAAATGAAAAAGGAATCTGCCATAAATGTTTGAAGCTTGCTTTGCTTTTCACTAGTTTAAAATTTCAATCAAACTACTCTTAAACTAGTGAAAAGCTTGGAATCACAAACTTACCAAGTGAAAAGCTTGGAATCACAAACTTTCAATGCCCTGATATAAAGCTTGCTTTGCTTTTCACTCAGTAGTTTGCTTAGAAGCTTGGAAGGTAGTTGGGAGGGCAGCCCATTTAATTTTTCAGTCTTAATACCTCCCACATTTCTTAAAAATGGAAGTTGTGCATTCAATTCTCTAGCAAAAGGTTCAGTAAGTCAAAGCAATGTAAATATTGATGTTATGGTACAGTAGTTTTTTTAGTTATCACAATATCTCTCTAATATTTGTTTTTGAATGAGTTATTGTTAGATATTATAATATTTCTTTTATATTGTTATCGCCTGGTTTGCTGTCCTTAAGGCTTATCCTTTAGATGCTTAGATGAAACACTTCTTGAATAATTTACAAATTAATTTCGCCCCTGTGATCATAGGTGGCTGTTATGTTGAAGGTGAGTGGCTAAGAAATGCATTTCGCTGGAGAGCATCCATTGGCCCATGGGAAACAAGGCCTGGACACTTTGGTGATGTTTGGGGTTATTGGACCGATGATGGGCTGGGATATTTTGAGTTTCTCCAAGTATGCGTGTAATTATTTCCAGAATTGCAATATTTTTTTTTTTGACTAGAAAAACCTCTCCATTATTGATATTTTGCTACTTTAACTTTGAGTCTCTATTGTTGTTTACAAACTGCAGCTTGCTGAGGATCTAGGTGCTTTACCTATATGGGTTGTCAATAATGGTACGCTTGTTTTTTGATAAGTTTCTGTAATCGCACTCTTTTATACACCCAATCTAGGACAGTTGGTGGCCGGTTCTATTTTATGTTGCATTTGATTGATGTTTTTCCTATTTTGTAGGAATTAGTCATACAGATCAGGTTGCATCTTCGAGCATTTTACCGTTTGTAAAGGTATGTCAAGATATTTTACAAATTAACAGTTACTTATTGAGCTCGCAGTCCATGACAAGATCTTACTTTAATTGATTTAGTAGATAATTTTAGTTAATAAATCACATTGCAGATTTTTTTGGTTGTTCTGTGTCGAGAAAGTACTTTTGGTTTGACTGCTTATGTTTAGTTTCAATTCCCATAAAATAAGACCAAGTTATTGTATGAGGAACATGGTATAATGAAGTCAAACTAAGCTAAGCTAACTATCTATATATAACTCCCCAAAAATATTCCTATCTTCTAAGCATCATTTGATAACTTTTGCACTGTGAAATATGATGTCTGTTATTACTTATCACTAGATGAGTGACATTCTTGTTTTGATGGAATCCTACTCCGTAGGCGCGATGAGAATGTAGCTGCGCCTGCTGGAGATAGGTATGACGTACGAGATGTCCCACCTCATTACCGACTGAATCTCAAGCCACAAATGGTGATGGATAGGCCAGGTCTGAATGAATTGGTGTTCTGGTCCCAGCGGAAAATCGGCCATTTGGAGAAAGGAACAAAAAAAAAAAAAAAGAGTGGGGTGGGGGGAGGCAATCGAAAGAAAAAAGGACTCTTAGCCCTTTGAATTGCAAATGAAATAAGAATGTCACACTTATTAATTAGCTTTTAGTACCAATAAATTCTTTGCAGTTCAGATCTTTCATCCTATAGGGTCAGTACTTCTGCAGCAGTGGTCTTTCAGGAAGTATATAGTATTGGATTTCAGGAAGATCAATGTGTGCTTGGTAATATAAGTTACAATATGACATTGATGAGAACAAGAATGGTTTTTGTCGTTTCTTTGTTATTTTTCCATAGTTTTAAATTAATGACTATTCAGGTTAATGTTGCCACTCACTTTGCATGAAATCATTAGGGGGTTCTGAATGCATCTATTATTGTTATATCTTGCAGGATGCTCTTGATAGTATTGAATTTGCCATAGGCGATTCCAAATCAAAATGGGGATCTGTTCGAGCAGCAATGGGACATCCAGAACCATTCCCATTGAAATATGTGGCAATTGGAAATGAAGATTGTGGGAAAAAGAATTACAAAGGTTGGAACAAAAAAATGCTTCCAAACTTCTTTAAAAAATGTTGAAGTTGACCTCGTGGAACTTTATTATCAGAGACAATTTTAAAATTTGCATGTTGTGTACACCATTAGTGTAAAGCAGACTGGTGAAGGTGTAGCATTGTTTTCTGCCTTTGTATGGAATTTGTGAATCTCCTAAGATCTAAGTTTCTGATATACTTTGACGGCTTAAATTCTTGAAGAATAGAACTTGGTACTACTTGTCTGTTATATGTTCTTCTAGCCCATAGATACTGAATAATTAACCAGAAAGCATCATGTTAGTTTTTATAAGATAATCAAGCATAATGAGTACCATCACTAGAGATGGAAAACATATTATTGGTTCTTGTGGAAAACAGTTTTGATCTTCCATGCTTTACTATCGCATATCATGTAACTAGGCTCGTCCAACTTCCTGAAATGTTAATTGCCTAGTGAATCTATGCATGTTAGCTTCCCATTAAATAGAAAGAAGAAAATCCCTCTAATGTGGTTAAAGGTGCTTGTGTTTATGGACTTCACTTGGTAACGTCATTCAAGTATGTTATCACTGAGTGTTGTAACTTTACAGTTCTTTTGGGTTCCAATCTCTTACCTGAATTCAACGTGATATTTATTCAGGAAATTACATGAAGTTCTACAGTGCCTTTAAAAATGCATACCCTGACATCAAAATCATCTCAAATTGCGATGGATCTTCTCATCCACTGGATCATCCTGCTGATTTATATGATTTTCATGTGAGATACATAAAGGAAGCACTTTTTGAATATTTTTAATCAGCAGAAGCTTCTAATGCTCTGACAGTTGAATTGAAGTGTTGAACTTTGTCTTCTATGATTGATAGGTCTACACTTCAGCAAGCAAATTGTTTAAGATGGCTCATCAATTCGATAATACACCACGTACTGGACCAAAGGTGTGCTAACATGAATCACAAGCTTGACTTTTTCCTTTTCAGTTATTAAGATTAATGTACACTCTGTGGTTGTAGATTTTTGTTAGTGAATATGCTGTGAATGGAAAAGATGCTGGGACTGGAAGTCTCTTGGCAGCAATAGCAGAAGCTGGTTTCCTTATTGGGCTGGAAAAGAATAGGTTCACTTAAGCTCTTGCTGATTCCATCTTCTTAACTGATTGCTCCTGAACTCTCTGTGTGCCTTGGTGTTTTTCTACAAATCTGTATGTTAGCATGTTGAAAAAAATGATATGGCTGAAAGAAAGAGGTAGTCGAGGAGTAGATTATAGAAACTCAGTGTCCCCTCATAGTGTGTATATATGAATACAATGCTACTAGCATCTGTAGATCCATATAAAATACAAAGGAGTCCATTGGATTCAAAGAAAAAAAAAGAATGAAGTAACATTTATTGTCATATACAGCAACCCCTGCTATCTCCCTAGCCCAAGTTCAAATCGTTTCCTTGGAAATATATACAATTAGCAAGGTGTCCAAGGGTATTCGTCACATTGGGAGACCACAATTTTAAAACAAGGGTGATAATTATCAACGAGGAGTATGAGATCCCTCATCACCATAAACATTAAATAATTGGCTTGATTGCATGTCATCTTGATATTGACATATAGTTCATTTTCACATTTGGCCCCGGAAAATAATCCGTCCAGAAACATTGAGTAGTCGAGGGAAATGGTATTTTATGTCACAACATCTTGAGCATGTTATCTATGGTACCATACTATTGGCATGTAAGTGAATTTCTGATAGATACTCGTGTACTGCTAATACCCCTAACTACTATTCTGAATGGTACTATTACCTTTACCGAAAATGTGAAGTTACCTAAAGGAGAAAACAATGTGAACTGTCATATACTGATGTTTAACTCTATCTCACTTATGTTTGATTGTATATGCTGCACAAAGAACAAAACTTAATAGATTTATTTTGCTAAGCTTGAAAAGGAATATCTATGTAATTTGTTTGTTGTTACCAATTTGGGCATGACTTTGACAAAAGGGTGAATCAGTAAAACCTGTGTACACATATAAGCTAATGAATAAGAATGCTTCCTCCCCATAATGTTCCATATTTTCTCTTTTACTGAATGCTTACTCCACTTATAATGTGTTGTATTTTATAAGTAAACTTGAGTCGTAAATATTTTTCTTCGTAAATTTAATTTTTTTATGGTTGTTTATGTGGTTGCATTGCTGGTTTTTACCTTGGGCAGTGATATTGTGGAGATGGCAAGCTATGCACCACTTTTTGTCAATTCAAATGATCGACGGTATGCTCTTTAATTTACTGCAAGTTTTTATGTACATTGATGGATTCCCTTTTGTTCCAAACTAAGCGAAGAATGCAAGTTGCTCACCATTTTTACCCTCTTGATCATTTAAAAGGTGGAACCCAGATGCCATTGTCTTCAATTCATCTCATCACTATGGGACTCCTAGTTATTGGGTACAGCAATTTTTCAAGGAATCAAATGGTGCAACTGTTGTTCCTTCCCTGATCCAAGGAGGTTCTTCAAATCTTCTGATATCCTCTTCAATAATTTGGCAAAGCTCAGAGGATGACAATTATTACTTACGGATAAAGGTATTGAGTGCATGCTGAATCAATGTTGGAATCTTGATTCTTCCATGATTTGTTACGTTTGTTTATTTTTTGTTCCTTCTTTGCATTTGGAAAATGAGTAACGACGTGACCATCATTCTGGCCAATTCAATGTTGCCACACATCTTTAGGATCAATTTTGTGATTAATTTGATTCGAAATTTGTAAACTATATGGATGAAAAGAACAAGCAACAAAGGAAAAGCTCTGGAAGGAATGATATTGGACTAAGATCTCTAGGAAACTTTTGCTATAATAAGCAAGAAGGAAAATCTACACAAAACGAAGTACAATGTAGCATATACTTTTCACAAAAGTTTCAGTTGGAGAACAAAATTTAGTTATTTCAACTAATTTCTGTACGTACTTTTCTTTTCTCTCTCTCCCTCTCAAATGTTTGTTTCGCTAGGGTGTATGTTTTTACAGTGCTTACGAAATCTTTTATTGAAATATCTTGTATGATTGTAGGTTGTTAACTTTGGCGATAGTGTGGTGCCTCTGAACATTACCATAACTGGATTGAGCTCAAACAGCATCCGTTCGTCAGGGTCGAAGATGACAGTACTGACTTCCAATAACGTGATGGATGAAAACTCGTTTGAAAATCCAAGCAAGGTAAGCCATCAGCATTTTCCTTTTTGATATCTTTTAATTTTGATTGCCTATAGTGCTCAATTATTGATTTCTAGTTACTAAAGCTGCTGTAACTGAAATGCGATGTTGCTTGGATCACAAACAAATCAAAATGTTCGTTTTCCTCCCTTATTTATACCAACTTCCGGAGTAATTAGTCGTTGCTTTACAAGTTAGGAGAGAAGTCATAAATCACGCTTTACAGTAGAACCAACAAGTTTTGGGGGGGCATGTTTGCTTATTTGAAAGAACCCAAGAATCAAGTTAACAACCGACTGCATCTATAATTTTCCATTTATTCCAATTTTTTATTCTTCATTTCTTGGGTATCTATGAATGGTTTTCTTGATAGTGGTATTTCATATTTGCCAGATCATTCCCCTTTTATGTTTCTTAATCCACTGGGTTATTCAGTAATATATACTTAGGGTGTGGTTTGTATAAGATGTCAACCTTAAAAAATCCAAGACACCTCCAAAGTTCATCAAAAGATGTAATTTTGGTAGCAGAAATTTCAATGATGATCTGAAAATATATTTCACATCGACACCATTTATGGGACTTTATTTTTTTTTTCTACATCTGTATATCTCGAGGTCAAGATGATCGAATGAAAGGGTTTTTCCAGCATCGGAATAACCTTTTTTAATGGATTTTAGAGGTCTCCCTGTTTTCTACAGTACAAGGTTACAAACTTATATAACTTTTTCCATATATTTATGCATTGATGTGGTTATGAAGGTGCTACCTTTTAAAACATCACTCGAGAATGTCGGACCCGAGATGAATATTACCCTCTCTGCACACTCGGTCAATGCAATCGATGTTGCGGTGGTTCCGGAACTACTTCAAGTTATATGACTGTCATCTTTTTCTCAAGAAGAAGGGGACAGAAAGAAAAAGATGCAGAGAAAGAGAAAGTTGCACTTGTCAGAGAATTGGCATACGCATTGCCACGAATTACGGTTAATTCTGATCGCTGCTGCTTCTTGTTCTCATTGCCAATTTGTTGTGGTTGTGTTATTATTTGGAGACTGAAAATTAGTACTCTATTCATGTAAATATATTATTGCTTCCCTCTTGGAAGAAATAAATTATAAATAGATTCTAAGTGCTTGTCTTTTTTAATGGTGCCAGCTTAATTTATGTCACCTTAAAATGATGTTTAAGTTTAGGTGGATCAACAGTTACTAAAGGGGAACAGTTTGTTTTACTTGCTTGTAGATTTTGAAAAAGAAATCTGGAGGAAATTTAGGAGATGACTGGTTGTGAAATTCCAATTTTTACCAGCTGAAACATAAAGAGAAGATGTTGTTTTTCAAAGAACAGATTGGGGCATTTTTCTAACTCTTGGATTCAGAGTTAAAAAAATCGCTGATCTGGATTGAAAGAAGCCAATCTACATTGAGATTGATAGGGATAGGGAACCATCGCGGTTCCCCTACGGAAACGGGAACCAGTCCGATTTTTGGGAGTCACCCTGTTCTTCACTGACAGAAATCGGGAATAGCTCTCTGAAAAAATTGGCAATTCCCCCAAAAAGTATTGTAACATTTTTTTGAAGAAAAAAAAGCCCAAATCCCAACTTTTTGGCTCTCTCTTTTGATCCTTCTGAGAGTGGTTTTACAATACTCGTAACAAAATTTTGGGATCAAAATCCGAATTCACAAGATCAAAATTTGGGGTTTGATTCCCTCTATCAAACCTAGATCAGGCATTTTTTACCTCTTCATAGTTTAAGTCCACTTTTTCTCAAATTTGTTGCATTTTGATCTTCTCTGGTTGCTCCATACGATATTTATAAAAAATCTTACGATAGAAAAACCCTATCATAGACATGAGAAGCTCAAAATTTGGGGGTTGGTTTCTTTTCTAGTCCTAATTTGCAGAATTTATCTTTCGGGATTGTGAACTATGAGACCATTTATTTTCGGTATAAGGAGGTCACCATCACTTGGAAATCCAATATATGAAAGAAGAGCGAGGTTTATATAAGATGCCAACCATATACTCTACAAGTAAGGCACACCGCTAAATTTTGTTAGAAGATATAGTTATGGTGTTGAAAACCTTACCTTAATTACAAAATTTTAAATTTTAGATTCTAAAAACGGTGTAGATTGAGTAGATCTATAGATACTTCAAAATCTTGAAAATGGACAATCCAGATAACTTATTATAAAATAAACTACTTTTAAGACTTTAACTTCTTGTTCTCTTTATAACATAGATCTCAATTTTGAGATAATCAATTGGAAAGTTTTCCAACTTTGAAACACTATTTTCTACATGACTCTTTTCTACTGGATTTATGAGGTACACTTTACATCTGCAATATAAGGTTGCAACGTTCTATAAAACCTATCCCAAAAATGAGAGAATTCGATTTTCTCAACCAAGATTCACAAAACTTGTATAAAAAAAATCCACATTGGAACGCTCTACAATTTCTCTAATCAAAACCATGATGGAAAAAGATCTAGCTGTCTTATTTATGGAAAAAACTATCAAATTTTAAAAATCATATATATATATATATATAGAGGAAAAAACTATGCAATGCCTGTAGGCGAAAAATGAACAGTGATTTTGCCTACACTCATCACCGTTCAAAGTTCATCGCGTGATCACGATTGTCCGGTAGTATTTTATTTTTCATTTTGTTTCTAAAAATAAGAATGACCTGAAATTTTGAATGTGTATTCATAAAACATAGGGGAATCTTTAAAAAATATAAAAAAAATATTTATATGAAAAATATTGACCAAAATACCCCTGAATCAGGGGTATTTTGGTCAATATTATTTTCATAGATAATGTTTTTTATATTTTTATTAGATGCATCTAGGTAAGATGTACAAAATTTTCAAATTTCAAGTCATTCCAATTTATAGAAAAAAAATTAAAACTAAAATACTATCGGACAATCGTGACTAATGATGAAACTTGGACGGTGATGAAGGTACGCGAAATCACTATTCATTTTTGCCTATAGGCATTAGGAAGGTTTTTCCATATATGGAAAACACTACGCAATGCCTATATGTGAAAATGAACAGTGATTTCGCCTATCCCCATCACCGTCGAAAGTTCATAACGCGGTCACAATTGTCTGGTAGTATTTCATTTTTTTTTTTACCAATCGAAATGAATTGAAATTTGGAATGTGTATTCATCGAAAATAGGAAAATCTTTGAAAAATATAAAAAAAATATTTATATAAAAAAAATTGATCAAAATACCCCTGAATCATTTTGGGGGTATTTTGGTCAATTTTATTTTTATGGATAATTTTTTTTACATTTTTATTAGATGCGTCTCGGTAAGATGTACATATTTCTAAATTTCAGGTCATTCCGATTTATATAAAAAATAATTAAAAATAAAATACTACTAGACAATCGTGACAGCGTGATAAAACTTGGACAGTGATGAGGGTAGGCGAATCACTGTTCATTTTTGCCTACAGGCGTTAGGAAAATTTTTTCATATATGAAAAATACTATGCAATTCCTATAGGCGAAAATGAACAGTGATTTCGCTTACCCCCATCACCGTCGAAAGTTCATCGCACGGTCACGATTGTAAGGTAGTATTTTATTTTTCATTATTTTTTACAAATAGGAATTAATTGAAATTTGGAATGCGTATTAAAAAAAAATAGTGGAATCTTTGAAAAATATAAAAAAAATATTTTACATGAAAAAATTTGACCAAAATACCCTTGAAATATTTTGGGGGTATTTTGGTCAATTTTATTTTCGTGGATAATTGTTTTTATATTTTATTAGATGCATCTCAATGAGATGTACATATCTTCTAAATTTCAAGTCATTCCAATTTATATAAAAATAAATAAAAAAAATAAAACATTACCGGATAATCGTGACCGAGCGATGAAACTTGGACGGTGATGAGGGTAGGCTAAATCACTGTTCATTTTTTCCTATAGGCGTTAGGAAGAATTTTCCATATATGAAAAACACTACGCAACACTTGTAGGAAAAAATAATCAGTGATTTCACCTACCGCCATCACTGTCCAAAGTTCATCTCGCGGTCGCGATTGTCTAGTAGTATTTCATTTTTCATTTTATTTCTACTAATCGGAATGACTTGAAATCTAGAGAGTGTATTCATCAAAAATAAGGGAATCTTCGAAAAAATATAAAAAATATTTGACATGAAAAAAATTGACCAAAATACCCCTGGAACATTTTGAGGGTATTTTGGTCAATTTTGGTTTCATGGATAATTTTTTTTATATTTTTATTAGATGCGTCTCATTAAGATGTATATACCTTTCAAATTTCGGGTCATTTCAATTTATAAAAATAAAATACTACCGGACAATGGTGACCGCGCAATGAAACTTAGACGGTAGGTGAAATCACTACTCAGTTTCACCTATAGGCGTTGGGAAGACTTTTCCATATATATATATATATATATATATATATGTGTGTATGTGTTGTGTGTGTGTGTTGAAAAGCATGATATTGCTTGATTCAAATATATGAAGATTTTCAATTTTTTATCGTATATTATTATTTATAAAAACCAATTTGGGTTTTTTTTTGTTCATAGAGAGGGTTTTTCTTTTTTCTTTTTTTTGTGGGTAATTTTGTGGGGAAGTCAGACCCTTGCCCGTTTTTGTAAGTGGCTTAGGAGTTAGATTTTTTAAGGTGTTAGTGGAGTGATGTATTAGAATGAAAACTACAATGTGGTGACTAGGAATGGGGATTCTACCACCACGCCCTTTCCTAAAGAATTCTGAAAACATGCACCTGCCGGGAAATTAGCCAAGATTTAAAACAAGATTTCAGTTTGTTTTCTGTTTAGACTCTGGTTTTCTATTTCTCACTTTTTTTTGTCAAATTAGCCAAGTCGAATTGCGATCGTGTACACCGGTTTGAAGCTCGAAACATGAATCCAAATTTTGAAACACTATTTTTGAACCACTGCCTTGAGTATACGGATGATTTTATGAAGACATTTGGATTTGAAAAAGGATGAACTAAGGGTGGCAATTGGGTCAGGTTGACTTGACTGGGTCAAGGCCTAGACCCACATTTTTTATCCGGATCCCAGCTTAGATCTTGTCGAGTTAGGTCAGGCCTTGGTACCCCCACATAGTACATATTATTAGCATATTAAGTTTATAAATATGGAATACATAAGATGAAGTTTTTTATTTTTTTTATTTATAGACTTGGATCCAACCCTCAGGTGGGCGGTTTTGAGTCCAACGTATAACCAGTCGGGTCAGGTTTAGTCATGGTCAACCTAAACCTTACTTGACCCATTCCCACCCTAAAGTAGACCCTTAACCTGGGGCTGCCAAGGTGTAGGCCTACAGCATGGCCAGCCTTAGGCCTTTCCTGGATCGTTAGGCCGAGCTTGGGCTGGTGCCCTGGGCAGGTCTCAGCCCTGGCTTATGGCCCTTTCAAGCTGGCCAGCCATAACCCTTGCCCAACCCTTGAACCACATTTTGTAGTTATGATTGATGTTTTTTCTAGGTTGGGTCTACTTAAAACGATGCTTGCATAACATCACACAGTTGCAAATCGTACCGTTGGCACCTTCCATTTGTCTATTTTCTGAAGTTTTTAATATGTTTTAATAGAGGGGAAGGTGTTTGTGTGTTGGGGTGTCCATTGTTCATTTATAATGAATAACCCAAATAACTAAAAATCTTGTTTCTCAATTTTTTGTTACAATTTGTACCATCCAATGTAATTGAACATGACATATTTTTTGATGGGTGCAGTTTTGCATACAATGCATCCGTAGCTGTAGAGGTAGGGTGCGCCATTAAATTTTATTATGGTATATTATTTTGATGTAAAATGTTCTTAGGATTATCTCAAAATTTATTTCTATATCTAATTATAAAATTTTAAATTTCAAAAATGGTTAAAATCAAGTAGATCTATAAACATATGATAATCTTGAAATTGGACGGTGTAGATAATATGTTGTAAAATGCACTATTTTTTATATTTAAAATATTTTTATTTTTGATGGTCATACATCTCGATGTCAAGATGATCAATCAAAGGATTTTTCAACATTAAAAGTACCTTTTTCGATGGATTTTTGAGGTGCATCCTTAACTCTACATGCAACCTTATATAAACTTTTTCCTTTTTTGAAAAAGACATATATTGTAGGCCCGGTTCTATAATGCACCACATTTTTTCTATAAAGGTTCTGTTTGTATAGTGTCCAGGCTCTAAACAATTAAAGTAAAATGCACCTTCAAATAGTATCGAGAATTGTGGTTTCAATATTGGAAATCTTTGTGATGGCCTTAAAACATATTTTATCCTTAATTATAAATCTATGAAAACTTGACAATCTTGAAAATTGACTGTCCAAAAATGCACTATTTTCAAAACTTGAAACCTATTTCTTTCTCATGTCTATGCATCTTGATGTTGAGATGATCAATTTGATGATATTTGAGCATCAAAACGACCTCTTCTAGTGAAATTTTTGAAGTGGGCTCTAATTTGGTTGTTTAGAGCCTTGGCTCTATATACACATGCCAACAATAAATGGTTGGTATGACGTGTTCTCCCATTCATTGCCCATCCAAAGTAAACCATAGAGTAGCTCTGCGCTTCAAAGCAATATTATCAAGGTTATATCGGAAATTGAATTGGTGAAGGGTTTGATCCAATTAAAACTAGTTTGACTAACAGTTGAACCAGTTTAATTATATTTTAAAAATGTAAAAACAGAAATGAATAATAATCTAAAAATATGTAATATAATAGAAAAGAATTATCTAACTTTGTTTTTGGACAATTGAATTGGTTGAAATTTACCGTCTTAACCGTTAAAATCAGGCAACACACTAGTTTCAATAGGTTTTTGACAAAATTCGTTTTCTACTTCTAACCAGACTGGTCAAAGGATAGTCGACGATCTGACCGATCAAACAGCTAGGATAGTAAAACCCACTACAAACCTACATTACTTCTACGTCCTAAGATACTCTAATGCTTTGCCATTTGAAGATAAACGGAATTATGGATCCAATTAAGAGAAAAAGAGAGATAAATCCATTGGAACCGGTGAATAGAAACCAAAAAATAAAAAAATGAAAAACTGGAAAATAAAAAATAAAAAGATAAAGATAAAGAGAGAGAGAGAGGTAAATCCATGTTCAACTTTAATTATGAAATTTAAAATTTGAAAAACGGTACAAGTCGACCACATTTATGAACACTTGAAAATCTTAAAAAATAGATGGTCTAGATAACTTGTTATAATATATACTATTTTTAAGACTTGAATTTTTTTTTTTTCCTTAATAACCATTAGTGATCTCAAAATCTAATCGGAACAGTTAGTCGGACATGGGGCTGGGAGCGGTTTGAACCGGAACCGGACTAACTGGTCAAGCAGATTTTTTTTTAAAAAAATGGTTCCAAAACTCCCAAAAAAAAAAAAAAAGTAACATAGAAATACTTAGATTAAGGGTGTAATATCTTATTACATATATCTATCTGACAAAAAAAATTTGAAACAACTTTTTATAAATTAATATTTGAATATTATGCTCCTGTACATGAAAATATCTTAGTACATTTGTTTAAGATATTTTTGTCATGTAACATATTCTTATAAGAATTAACAGATTCACCCCAAATCTTTCATTGAAAACTTCCTAGTTGTTTTTTACAAAAATCACTCACATTAGGAATGAAAGTTTATGCACTATTTTGTAAATAACAAAAGTAGCTTGATGCTATTAAATCAAATAAAAATGCAAACTAATTAAGACAAGAAATGGAAAGGACCTCTTCCATATAATTAAGCAAAGCATAATTCATACAATACATTTTCCATGAAGTTACATAGGGCACACTTCACAAAAAGTACATATCATGATATGCAACAAAATGAAAAATCAATGTACTACATACTGATATGTTCTATTGTTCTTAAATGTATCTACCATATCCATATCAGTGTGTTGTGCATTAATTTTATCAAAAAATAAGTACAGTAGAACAAATAATTTGATCAAAAACTAATTTTATTAAGCAAAATAGAAAAACACTTCCCATATTTATCATAAAACATAATTTTATTAAAAACCATAATTTTATGAAAAAATAATTTTACTAAGCAAAATGGAAAACCACTTCCCATATTCATCATAAAACATAATTTTATTAAAAAACCATGACTTTATCAAAAAAATAATTTTGTTAGGCAAAATAGAAAAGCAGTTCCCATATTTATCAAAAAACCTATTTTTTACTAAAAAAACATAATTTTATTCAAAAGGTAATTTTATTAAGCAATATAGAAGAAAAAAACTTCCCATATTGATAAAAAAACATAATTTTACTAAACAAAATGATTTTTTTTAGAAAAATCAATTTCTCAAAATGTGAAGGATGATTTAAAATTAAGATCACATTTGTAAACTCTCTCTCTCTCTCTCTCTCTCTCTCTCTCTCTCTCTCTCTCTCTCTCTCTCTCTCTGGTATAGGGTCAGATCGAGATCGGCCAGTGACCGATCCTAAGTTAGTCGGTCGATTTTTTAAAAACTGGTTGATCTTTTAAAGGCTCTTTCCATAACATTCCAAAAACCTTGTTGGAAAATGGGAAAAAAACAATTTTAAAAAAAAAAGAGAAAGAGAAGAAACAAGTACATACAAGACAATGGTGTTTTCATTGGACATAAAGCAACCAAAATTTTTGCATGCACTTAAAAAAACAAAATGTCCCATTTCTATCATTATAAATATAACTATATCATGCACTTAAAAAAAAACATAATTAAAAAATCGGGCGACATTATCATGCACTTATCAAAAAGAAGAATCAATTTCATCAAAAAAATAATTTTAACAAAAAGAATAATTTTATTAAGCAAAATAGAAAAACATTTTTTATGTCCATAAAAAAAAAAGTAATTTTATTAAAAAAATCATAATTCTATTAAAAATAATTTTATTAACCAAAATAGAAAAACACTTCCCATGTTCATCAAAAAACAAAATTTTATTAAAAATCATGATTCTATTAAAAATAATTTTACTAAGCAAAATAGAAAAACACTTCCCATATGCATAAAAAAAATAATTTTATTAAACAAAATATCTTTTTTAGAAAAATTGACTTTTCAAAAACCCCAAAAATCAACAGCATTTCGAGCAAGAAACGACCCTCAATGTTTGGATAATCGAACAAATAAACATACATATATTGTAAAGCTTCGATCATCTTTCAAACGCACCAAATATCATAAAAAAATATCAGGTATTTTTAATTTAATTGAAAAAAAGGCAGAAATTTCAGATCTATGAAATTTTCATGATATGATGCAATAAAAAAATTCATATAAAAAATTTTACTCAATCATAAATAAACATACCAATTTTATTTGTGATATGAAGCCTCAATGATCGAAATCCACAACTCAATTTGATAAAAAACAACCAATAAATGGAATCTGCGCTTTTGGGTCAAACACAGGTTCTCTGAGTAGCAGCATTTCGGGAAAAACTAAACCCTTGATTTTTCATTTTCTGAACAAATAAAGAGTTGAATCTAGTAAATACTTCAAATAGCACCCCTCAAATTTCTTCAAGAATCAGTTCGTATTGAGGAGATTATTGAAAGATTGGCAGAAATTTTTAAAAACTTAAAAATCTGCCATTTCAATCCAAGAAACTCCTCTTTTTAAAATGTTTAATTCCAAATTACTTATTTCATATTCATTATATAGTGATTTAAACTATTAAAACATGAAAAAAAAACCAAAAAATGGCCTCAAATCGAATAAAAAAAGGTGAAAAATGGGATTCATGGTTGTCCCACTACATATAGCGGTTCCTATTTAAAAAAAAAACCGTTATTTATACATAACCGTTATTTACTTAAAGACGTTGTTATAACGTCGAACCGGTCCGGTTAGCTGAAAACCGGCTGATTTGACAAAAATACGGCCGGTTCGACCCCTAACCGGCCGGTTTTGGACCTGAAACTTTTTGTAAGACATAAGTTAGACTACTAGTACTATAAAATCGGGCCTAACTGGACTTGGACCCTAGCAGTTCCGAGCTAACTTGTGAACAATGATAACCATACATTTCGATGTCGAGATGATCAATTGGAAAGTTTTCTAGCCTTAAAACTTTTTTTTCTATTGGATTTTTTATGTGCACCTTACTTCTACAATTTAAGATTGCAACCTTATATAAATTTTTTCTTTTTTTTAAAAAAAAACATATATATAATATAATATGTATGTCAATATAAGTGCCAAAAGTAGTTCTATATGGAATTTTACATAAGAGACTAAATTGACAATATGCTCCCACGGGAGCACATAGTCTTTTGGCAAAAGATGCAGCCCTTACCAGCCCACATCATTTGCATGTCCTAAAACTATCTTAATTCATTCCAAACTATATGGAAACAACTAAGGAACAAAGTGCATGACTTCTATTCATGTCCTAAACTCATTTGATGCCATGAAATATAGATGAAGCAGCCAAAAACTAGAGATAAATAAACCTATTTATTAGAAGAGAAACCCATAACTTACATGTACTATGAAGACTCCAATGCCATGGGAAAAATTAATGAAACCCACACCAAAAAAAAAAAGCCATCACCGAAATGCCATTCACGTAAGGGTGCGGTTTGTATAGAGCTGGGGCTCTAATCAACCAAAGTAGAGCACACCTTCAAATAGTATTGAGAAATGTGGTTTCAATACTAAAAATCACAATAATAACCTTAAACTATATTTTCATCTCTAATTATAAAATTTAAAGCTTAAAAGTAGTGTAGATTGAGCAAATCTATGAAAACTTGAAAATATTAAAAATTAACATTCTAAAAATGTATTACAAGATGCACTATTTTCAAAACTTGAAATACATTTTTTTCTGATGTCTATGCATCTTAACGTTGAGATGATCAATTTGAGGATGTTTGGGCATCAAAACAACCTATTTTAATGAAATTTATGAGGTGTACTCTAATTTGATTGTTTAAAGCCTCGGTTCTATATAAACTTTTTTCCTTCATATAATGAACCAATCAAGAGAGAGTGAAGGGAAATTCATATGAATCACATCAAGAAAAGGAATAGGTAAGGGTCCCAAAAAATAAAGGAATAGGTAAGGGTCCCAAAAAATGGATCGGTGAATTAGATTGTCCATCCAGAGTACTGGTCCAATACGGTACATAGGCAATCCAGCCTAGTGAATCATCTAATAAATTTTTTTAAATATTAGAGAATAATAAAAAATGGATGCGTTTAGCATGCGGCCAAGCTCACACATGTAGAAATGCCCGCTTGGTAATAAATGTACTTTTTAAATATAGGTTGATCATAATTTTAGAGACTATATAATCTCTAAAAATAGAGGTCATAATCATGAAAAAATAAATAATTAATAATAATTATGTTAAAAAAACATTTGAATGATTAGTTATAATGATGAGGCTTCGTACCTCTGGACCACTACAAATGCAGTACAGCCCGCTTTAAACAATTGTTCATAAACAATTGAAAAATTTAAAAGTAAAAAGTGGGGCCAGCTCTCTAACAGAATAAAGAGAACCGCTGGTTTTCGATATTAAATAGGAACTGGGACGGCCCCTCTACTTCCCAATTCAATCCGCCGGTTCTAATCCGGATCACCAGTCTTTCAAACCCTGTTGGTTCAATCAAAGTAATGAGAAAATTTTAAATGAGAAAATTTTGAAGCCGCATTTGAGTTTTTTACAATGGGAAATCCCAGCTGTCTACCATTGATATTCCTACACCCAATCCCTAACCACCATATCACTGATAATGGAGAGAAGAGAGAGACATCAGTTAAAAAAGACTAACCATCTGTCCTTCCATCGCTATAACCTCTCTCTACAAATGTCTTCTCCATAACCATATTTTCCCTTCATTTTCTCACTCTAAACTCTTCAATGGCCATATCCATGTAGCATTTTGGTTCTCAATTTCTTCTCAACCAGGCCTCCAAACATTAATGGAGGCCCCTGACTCTCTCCCTCTCTCTCCTCCCAAGTATAAGAGCCCAGCCTTTCTTTCCGTCTTCCAAATATAGCCACCCCACTTTCTCTCTCTAGCTCTTGCATAACCATCCACCCCACTTCTTGGGTATCTCATTCCTCCTCAGCCAGTCCTCCATTACCCGTCAATGGAGGCTCCAGGGCCACTCTCTCTCTCCTCCCCAATTGGGTTAGAGAGCACCCCACTTCTCAGAGACAACAACGGTAGAAGGAGAACAGGAAACAACAATAGTAATAGTAATAATGTAGCTCTCTTAATTACTAGGGCCACCATGAGAGAGCCATCAATGGCGGTTAGGGAAACAGCAGCTCTTCAATTAGAGGAGAGACAAACAGATTGGGGTTATTCGAAACCTGTAGTGGTTCTTGACATGATATGGAATATGGCATTTGTGGTTGTTTCATTTGTGGTGCTTCTTTCTTCTAGGAGAGAGAGACCAGGCACCCCATTGAGGGTGTGGATTGTGGGTTATGTAATTCAATGTGTTTTTCATGTGGGTTTTGTCTGGTTTGAGTATAGGAGGAGGAATTATAGAGAATTGGGGAGATCTGCTTGCATTGGGTCTGATGCTGAGGACGAGGCTTGCATAACAGGGCAAATTCCAGAGAATCAAATGAGGTATCTTTGTAAATTTCGAGCTTGTTGAATGTGGTTCTCGCCTTCTCATTCTCTCTCTTGCTGTTTTAGGTAATTTGGATTTGAATGATAGTTTTTGTCATATATGCTTTTGTGATTAGGGGCTACCTGACCTTTCAATTGTTGTTGTTGTTGTTTACTGTTTACTTTGAAATTTGATTCATAGTGATGATAATAATTCATGATAAGTAATGTGGCAACTTTGGCGGGGTCATTTGGTGGTAAACAAATGGTAAAATTTTTGGGTTGTCGAATAACATGGACAGAATAACAAGATAGATAAATTGTTCAATGAAATAAATCAAAGGCCTCCAGAACCAATCATCAGGGAAAAAAAGCTCCAAGAACAATAACTTTTCACCCCTCAACAATGTCAATGGAATGCTTGGTTGTCTACTTGTGTTGATTGATGTGAAGTTAAAATTCAAAACATGATGTTCCATGGTTGTTTTTTCTCTTTAAAATCTTGGCAAAATATAGCACCAGCTACCGTCTACCAAAAAAAAATAAAATCAATGCCATGAGTAAAAAACATCAACTAGTATGGCTTTTCTTCTAAGTACTCTAATTTTGTCCAAATTCTTTTTTTTTTGTTTTTTGGTTCTTGTGAAGATGCAATGTTCTGTTGACATATGTCATAAAACATGCATGTACAACAATATATGTTCCCTTCATTTTCTTTCAATGATTCCAATTGTGCTTTTAGCATTTTATCGACTAGACATTATTTCGTTACCTATAATTTATATGTAAAATATTAGAAGAGAATGAATAGAATTTGGAAGTGCTTCTCATAGAGTTGATCTGCTAGAGAATATGTATCCCTTATTTAGGTTCATGAAAGAGTTATGCTCTTGCTGATGCCTTCCCTTCTATTCCATTTTGCATGCCCTTTTGTTCGGCATTACGAGAAAATTTTGAAACTCTTCTGCAACATGTAATAATTATTGACTATTAGCTCAGAAATTGTTTCTAGTTCCTAATTAGATTTCATTCATCAATGTACCCAAAATAAACACTTTAATTTAAATATAATATAAGAGAAGAAAATGTGAGAAGCACAAATTACCTTGAATAAAGGGAATAAAGGATGGGTAATGATTTTAAACTAGGAATAAATTAGAAACCTAAAACAATTCTTCTTCTGCTATGCATGTTTAATTTCCAGTTTCAATGTGATGTCTCAGTTTGTAATTTTATATAAGGCAATCATGCAATATTCTTCTGATAGGTGCACATAAATGTGGAGTTAATGTACATTGTTATAAGTGGGCAATGATATTTTCTTGTGCGTTGATTTAATGTAGCTATTTGTGACTGATCCTGTTGAGAGATATATGCAAATTTCTTGCTTTTTGTTATCACTGTGTAATAGTGTATGACTACTCATCATGGAACCCTCATGTTATGTGATGATGTGCAGAGTATTATTGATGTGATGGTTTGCATGCACAAACACACTTGTTGCATTTGATATTGACATCTTTGACCAATATTCTACTTATATCTTTCTTATGTTATACCCATGCTTGTTTAGATGTTGCATTCATGGAGTAACTTTGTCTTACCTAAATGATTAAAAGGCGCATCTAAAGCTCTTTTCACCTTAGCATACTAGTTTCAATGCCAATACCTGTGTTAGTGTTTGAATACCAATTCATGGCAAGTATATAGATAGATGAAAAATCACGAGAAGTTCTATAATGTTGTATATTTTGGTCTGACTGTAGTGCCCGATGCTTGAACTCTAACCCATTTGCATACTTATGCTGTGTGTGTGTGCGCGCGAAGAAGTTTCTTTTTCCTAGGCTTGTGTTACCTTTTTAAGCTATGATTCTGATTTGACTTCTTGTTCATTAGCAATGGCATCGTCAAGCAATTGCAGTCAATGAAAACATTAACATCATTTGTTTGGTGGATAATTGGTTTTATTGGGTCCTTAAAGGTGGGCAAGCTCTTATGCAGGATGCCCCCCACCTCTATTGGCGTGAGTTTGGCACTACTGTTCTTTCCCTGTTTCCATTTTGATGTTTCTGTTATCAGAATACTTTAACTTTAGCTTGATACTAAAAATATGTGCGAGCTTGTGAGTGAGCGTGTGCGTGTTTATAATGACGACCATTCCTTCGTCTATGTATTGAGGACCTAATCAATTTTTCACGAGGACTTAAAATCCCTCCTAAGCACTTGCAAATCCATTTATGCTGCTAAAAAGTGGATTTGGAGCTCCAAAAATAGTGCAAATCTAATCAACTTGGGGACCATTGAAATGGATGGTCCATATTTGAGGTTGAGAGAGCACTCAAAATTGAGCACTTTTAGGGTTCCAAATCCTTTTTTTCTCTTGGATCTCGTCCTTGGAGGTGAAGAGGATGGACCTGCAATAATTTTGGATCCCTATCCATTTATTTGATGGATTTTTAGGGGATGCTGCATGGTGATTTCCATGATTTGATGGATTTGTAGGAGGCTACACCATGATTTGGTCTGGCTGGGGTTGTGCTAACGCCAGACCCTTTATTTTATTTAGTTGTCAATGGTAGGTTTTGTAGAGCAAGAGTGGGATGCACATTCAAATCAATATGTTTTCAGGACCCATTCTCCACCATCATCCAAACAATTGATGGGACTGTGATAGCCGCTATAACTGTACTGTTTCATGACCATATGGATCATGCCATATTTCCCCTTGACGTTTATTGATCAATACTAGTTTATGGTTGAGTGTGATGCATTTTTAATCAATTAGTAACATGAATGTAAGTGGTCCCCTTATGTTAATTCTTTTGCAGGATGGTTATTATATTTCTTGCTTTTGACGTGTTCTTTGTCATATTCTGTGTCGCACTTGCTTGTGTGATTGGTATTGGTCTTTGTTGTTTCTGGTCAGGCATTATTGGCTTCCTCTATGTAGTGGTTGGGCAAGGAATATCATATGCAAGCATAATCTGTCTCCCCACTTTCACATTCAATGAGCGATCTCTCTCACCCTAGGATTCAGCAAATGCTTTGTTCATTGAATTAGTCTTCTGATGTTTTAAAATCTTGTGGTTTCTCTCTCTTTTAAGGGTGTGTTCTCCTTTTTAAATGAACTGTCCCCTGATATTTCTTTGGGAAAATTTCCCTTATACACATGCATAATATATGTGATGAACGTAAAGTAGACTTCTCTGATTTTCTATAAGATGAAGTCATAACATTTGCTCAGTGTTGCCTGTATCGTTATGTTAGATTGACATCTCTTCAGGTCCTCTTTTTGTGCTGTCGCTGTGTTCCTTAGCTTTCACTAGATCTCTCTCTGTCTCTCTCTCTCTCTCAACTCATTCTGATGTTATTAAGACCAGATTGATGCAATAGTTACGCAACTCTTGTACTCCATCACAAATAAGAAAAGTATTTACCAAACTACAACTTGCGTTTTTGAGTGCAATCCATATCAGACATCTGATAAGTTGTGTGGTTAGGGTGTTGGTTTGATTGGTTCTGCTTATCTTGATTCTTTGGAAGTAATGAACTCTCTCTCCCCTCCCACGTGCAGAAGTGCTGCATTTTCCTTTCATCTTATAAAGAGGGCGCCGAGCTTGACTCTCCTCCTTGTAATCACCATTTTCATTCAGGGTGCATCCGAAGGTGGCTTCAGATGCGTATAAGGGAATTTTTCATTCACGTTCATCACATATATTATGCATGTGTATAAGGGAAATTTTGCCAAAGAAATATTAAGAGACAATTCATTTAAAGAGGACAACACACCCTTAAAAGAAAGAGGAACCACAAGATTTTAAAACATCAGAAGACTAATTCATTGAACAAAATAATTACTGAATCTTGGGGTGAGAGAGATCGCTCATTGAATGTGAAAGTAGGCAGATGGATTATGTTTGCATATGATATTCAGTCCCCGGCCAATACATGGAGGAAGCCAATAATGGATGGCTAGAAACAACAAAAAGCAATGCCGATCACACAAGCAAGTGCGACACAAAATCAGGCAAAGAACACATCAAAAGCAAGAAATATAACAACCATCCTGCAAAAGAATTAACATAAGGGGACCACTTTCATTCATGTTACTAATTGATTAAAAATGCATCATATTCAACCATGAACTGGTATTTGATCAATAAACGTTGAGGGGAAATATGGCATAATCCATATGGTCATGAAACAACACAATTATAATGGCTATCACAATCCCATCAATTGTTTGGATGATGTTGGAGAATGGGTCCTGGAAAGATATTTGAATGTGCATCCCACTCTTACCCTACAAAACCTACAATTGATTATCACCAATAATCTTGATCATTTTGTTATCATAACCATATGCATCATGCTATATTTAAAAAAAAAACAGGATTCAATTTATTCAAATGAATAAAATAAAGGGTTTGGCTTTAGCACAGCCCTAGCAGGACCAAATCACTATGTAGCGCCCCTTACAAATCCATCAAATATATGGAAATCACCATGCAACATCCCTTAAATATCCATCAAATAAATGGATAGGGGATCCAAAATTATTGCAGATCCATCATCTTCACCTCCAAGACCCATATCCATGAAAAAAAAAGAGAGGCTTTGGAGCCTTAAAAGTGCTCAATTTTGACTGCTATCTCAACCTCAAATATGGACCATCCATTTCAATGGTCCCCAGGTTGATTAGATTTGCACTATTTTTGGTGTTCCAAATCCACTTTTTAGTGGCAGAAATGGAATTGCAGGTGTTTAGGAGTATCGTGAAAAGTTGATTAGGTCCTCAATACACAGATGAAGGAATGTTCGTCATTATAAACACGCACACGCTCACTCGCAAGCTCACACATATTTTTAGCATCAAGCTAAAGTTAAAAGTATTATGATAGCAAAAACATCAAAATGGAAACAAGGAAAGAACAAATGTGCTAAAATCTCACCAATAGAGGCAGGGGAGAATCCTACAGAAGAGCTTGCCCACCTTTAAAGACCCAATAAAACCCAATTATCTACCAAACGAATGATGCTAGTGTGTTCATTGACTCCAATCTCTTGACGATGCCATTGCTAATCAACAGGAAGTCAAATCAGAAACATAGCTTAAAAAGGTAACACAAGCCTGAGAAAAGGAAACTTCTTTGCACACACAGAGAGAGAGAGAGAGAGAGAGAGAGAGCATAAGTATGCATGTGGCATATAGTTTAGGCATCATGCGCTACAGCCAAACCAAAATGTTCAACATTATTTAACTTTTTGTAATTTTTCATCCATTTATATACTTGCTAGGAATTGGTAGTCAAACACTAACACAGGTATTGGCATTGAAACTGGTATGCTAAGGTGAAACGAGCTTTAGATACGCTTTTTAATCATTTAGGTAAGACAAAGTTACTCCATGAATACAACATCTAAACAAGCATGGGTATACCATAAGAAAGATATAAGTAGAATATTGGTCAAAGATATCAATATCAAATGCAACAAGTGTGTTTGTGCATGCCCATCACATCGATAATACTCTGCGCATCATCACATAACATGAGGGTTCCATGATGAGTAGTCATACACTATTACACATAGCTGATAACAAAAAGCAAGAAAATTGCATATATCTCTCAACAGGATCAGTCACAAATAGCTACATTAAATCAACGCACAAGAAAATATCATTGCCCACTTATAACGATATACATTAACTCCACATTTATGTGCACCTAGTAGAAGCATATTGCGCGATATAAAATTACAAACTGAGACATCACATCGAAACTGGAATTAATTAAACACGCATAGCAAAAGAAGTAGTAGAAATTTAGGGAATTGTTTTAGGTTTCTAATTTATTCATATTTTAAAATCATTGCCTATCTTTTATTCCCATTATTCAAGGTAATTTGTGCTTCTTACATTTTCTTCTGTTATATTATATTTAAATTAAAGTGTTTATTTTGGGTACGCTGATGAATGAAATCTAATTAGGGACTAGGAGCAATTTCTGAACTAATAGTTAACAATTATTACATGTTGCAGAAGGGTTTCAAAATTTTCTCGTAATGCCGAACAAAAGGGTGTGCAAAATGGAATAGAAGGGCAGGCATCAGCAAGAGCATAACTCTTTAAGGAACCTAAATAAGGGATATATGTATTCTCTAGTACATCAACTTTATAAGAAGCACTTCCAAATTCTCTTCTAATATTTTCCATATAAATTATAGGTAACGAAAAAATGTCTAGTTGATAAAAATGCTAAAAGCACAATTGGAATTATTGAAATAAAACCAAAGGAACAAATATTGTTGTGTATGCATGTTTTATAACATATGTCAACAGAACATTGCATCTTCACAAGAAAAAAGAATTTGGTTGAAATTAGAGTACTTAGAACATGTAATTTATTGGGATCTTTCCATTTTCAGGCTTCTATGCCTGAATATCTCACCTGTTTGTTCTGTCATGTAGAAGACAGTGGGTTGTGCAGATGGTTTGTTTAGAATATAGATTGTTGTTTTGTTCTCCATGTGAAATCTGGGAATGGAAAAAGAGAAAATAAAAGGCTGTAAAATTGGCTATCTATCTCTTACCTTGCTTAAATATTTGATAATTTTTAGGATTTTTTAAAAAGAAAATGACATAGAATCAATAGAATATGATCATTGAAGAGTGCAGAGAACGCAGTTTCTGAAGGTATTCTTTTATCACTCATTTTTACTGATACAGCAAACGTGTGACACATTATGGGAATAGAGCAGCAATATGTTGAAAGCCTTCTTTTTTATGTGTAGTTCTGTGGTAGGGATTGAACTTGAGATAATGTTTTTTTGGTTACAGTATATTTGTAACACATTGTGGTTAGGCGGAGTTAGCATGCTGAAAACATTATTTTTAATGGGTTGTTCAACGGTTGGAATCGATTGCTAATGTCATCTACTGATTACTTTGACCAATGCCAGATTCTTACCATGCTTAAAGTACTTTGCATGAAAAGTATTCCATCTTGTGCCATGAATTAATCAAACATTCCTGATCACAGGCTATGGAAATCGGTCCTAAATGCTTCAAAAATGGGTATATAACGAACGGCATTGGGGCTGTTAGCCTACGACTTGTTTTAACTGTTGTTATATTCAGACGATCAGTGATTTAACAAAAAATTGGAGCTAAAAAAGTAAAAAAAATGAACAGGAAATTTATACAAAATCTCATATTATTATTGGAATTTAAGAATATTGTATGGCTTAATTTAGTTCTTTTTTATATCGAATTAAGCTCAAATTTGAGGAGTGTCATGCTTCTCATCATTACACTTGTAAATGTGCAAAAAAATATTCCTAAAGAAATACAAGGACCAAAACAACCTTAATTCTTGTAGGGGTATTTTGGTTATTGTTTATTATTAAATTAGTTTTAATGAGACCCGAAACAGCGTCAACACAAAGTTAGAACTTTGGAGGGATGCTTTAGAATCCAAAGGTTTTAAAATTAATCGGACTAGTATAGAGTATATGGAGTGCAAATTTAGTAATAGTAGGAGTAGAGATGAGGAAGTAGTTAAGATTGACAGTCAGGAAGTACAAAAAAAGACCGCACTTTCGATATCTTGGGTCTATAATCCAAGAAAATGGAGAGATTAAGGAAGATGCTGCACACAAAATTAGAGCTGGGTGGGCGAAGTGGAGATGTGCAAGTAGAATTTTATGTGATCGCCGCATACCAATGAGGCTGAAGGGCAACTTCTATAGGAGATCGGTGAGACCAGCTTTGCTCTACGGGACGGAATGTTGGACGGACAAAAAACAATATACCCATAGAATGAGTGTAGCGAAGATGAGGATGTTGAGATAGATGAGTGGCAAGACAAGAAGGGATAGAATTCGTAATGAATCTATTTGAGAGAATTTAGGCATGGCACCAATAAACAATAAAAGAGAGAGTGGACTTAGGTGGGCTGGCCATGTGTACCGCCATCAAGTACAACATCTGTTAGGAGGTGCGAATTAGTTCAAGTGGAAGGACTAAAAAGGGCAAGGGGTAGGCCCAAAAGGATGTGATTGGAAGTAGTCCGAAAAGATAGGGGAACTTATGGCCTCATTGAGGATATGACCTTTAATAGAGCAGAACAGAGAACCAGGATGCATATAGTCGACCCCAATTAATTGGGAAAAGGCTAAAATGATGATGATGCTGATGATGATATTTTTTTATTGGCGTGAGGTAGTGAGAAGTATGGATGCCCCAACATTGATGTATAGGAAAAATAATAACTAAAATACTTAAAAAGTGGGACTTGAGTGTATAATATGAAACATATAGAACTATATCTAAAAAAGGGATTTTTATGTAAGTAATTCAAAGGAAAAAAAAAGAAACAACATAAAAAATAGACTATCATTTAAAGGGTTGAAACGGCCTACCAAATGATTAAAGAGGTTGAATCATCGCTACTATCATTTGAAAGCATACTTTTTCTTTCTCATTTCAAATAGATGCCCCCTCAAAAAATTCCAATACCTAATTTCCTTTGTTCAGAATTTGGAATGTAGAACAATCATGGTAATTTCAGTAAATTGGATACTAAGATGCCTCATCTGAATTATAAAAATACCCTTAGTTGTTTCGCGTTACAAATAAGAAATACATCATCCAATATTAGTACTGTGTAACAACTAGGGATATTTTTACCCTTTCACATTTAAATACTTTGCATGTATCAGATTATAAAAATATCCTTCCTAGTTTACAAATATTGAACAATGTGTTCCTTATTTGTAATATGGACAACTAGAGTATTTTTTTTCATTCATGCGAGGATTCATTGAAATGTCCCTCATGGTTCCTCATTCAAAATAATAGATAAGGCAAGTTGGACATTTTTAAAAATATGTAGGAGGTATATGAGTGAAATGGAAAAGAAAAAGTAAGTTCTCAAATGCTAATAGGGATCCCTTAATAAGTTTTTAAAGGGTTTCGTCCCCTTCAATGATATTTTCCCTAAAACGATTTGAAGATAAGTAAAAACATTGGAGAAAGATAATTACCTCTTAACAATGAAGGAGGTGGTTTTTTTTGTAACTTTCGGATTTGTGTCTTCAATTGTCTTTATTTTTTTGTTGCATGTCTTATATGCTCTATACCAAATGTTTGAATGTATATCTACACTGGTTACTAAAAAACAAAGCAAAAAATAGAAATTGTACTTTTCATAACATGTTACATAAATATAAAGATATGATTATAATTCTACTTATGTTATTAATAATTTAATATTTTTAGTGTTAAATATAATTCTTATTGAATATAAGATTGAATAAAATAATATATTCTGTAATTCTATTTTTGGTATAATATTGTTTACTAAACAATTCTTATTAAAACCGTACATCACGTATCAATTGGAATTATATTTATGGTAATTAATATAGTTCCTAGTAAATGTTATTAGATATTACTAAATTTGTATATAATCATTTTATAAAAGTTAATCCAAAAACTAAAAACAAGAAAGAAAGAAATTTTGCTTGGAACAAAATAAAAATCTTATTGTAGAGGGAAATAAATAAATAAATATATAGAAACCAATGGATTTGAGGATCTAGAAAAGGAAATTTCAGAGGATGAGGTCAAAAAGACGGTGTTCAGTCTTCCAAGTGACAAGGCTCTCGGGCCTAATGGATACCGGCTTATTTTCTTTTAGAGATTCTAGGGACTTCTTAAGCATGACACTATTCTTATCGTCAAGGAATTTATTGGTTTTTGGTTATGTCCTTAAAAGTATCAACTCCACGTATATTTCACTCATTCCCAAGATAAATATTATGGCAGAACTCAGTGTTATGCGACCCATTAGCTTTCTTTCTAGTCTTTATAAAATCATAGCTGAAGTTTTAGATGAGAGGCTACAAGCAGTTCTACCTTTCCTAATTTCTGGAGAACAATCTGCTTCCATTCGTGATAGAATAATTACAGTTAGTATTCTCATTGCTCAAGAATGCCTACACTCGAGAACCCTTGAAAGGAAAGCGGGGGTTGTAATTAAGTTGGATATGACAAGGGCTTTTAACAGAGTTGAATGGCAAGCATTATTGGAGATTTGAGGTGTATGGGTTTTGGTTCTAAGTGGATTTCTTGGATTCTAGGGTGTTTATCCTTGGCACAAAGTTCTCTACTTAGTGATGGCTGTCTGCAAGGGTTCTTCAAGGCCTCTAGGGGCATCAGAGAAGGAGATCCTCTTTCTCCTTTCCTTTTCACTTTGGTTGCAAAAGGTTTCAGTATAATGTTTAAGAATATTGTTGGTAAGGGTAGACTGAGGGGTTCCAAGTGGGTTCCAGTGGGCTATTAATCTCTCACTTGCAGTATACGGATGACACACTAATTTTTTGTGACGCTGATCCTGTTATGATCAAGAATCTCAACAGCTTCCTTATTTGCTGCTAGCTTGCTTTGGGCCTTAAAGTTAATTTTTCATAAACTTCAATGGTTAGGATTTCTTGTGACTTGGGTCTTCTTCATTCGTTGGCTTCTATCCTTCACTGTAAGATTGGCAAGTTCCCTCTTAAAAATACTTGAGGGTCTCTATCTCAGACACTAGGCTCACTTGGGCAGTCTGGGACCCTCTCATTCAAAGATACCAAGTTAAGTTGGATATTTGGATATGCAAAACTCTTTCCTTGGGAGGGCGTATTTCTCTGGTTAAGTCAACTTATGCTACTTTGCCCATCTATTTGATGTATCCTTGATGTTCTTGAGATTATTGAGAGATGCATGAGAAGTTTTATCTGGGGTTCTTATGATGATCATAGGAAATTCCACCTGGTAAGCTGGGATAAAATTTTCACCCCAATCACAATGGGTGGGTTAGGCCTTAGAGAGAATAGCCCAGTTCATATAGTTTAATCTTCCAAGCGGTGGTGGAGAATTATTTAAGGTCCAAACCACCTTTGGATTCAGGTCCTGGCACCCATGTACGGTTCTGACCATATCTCATCTTATTAAAAAAGGCAGGGGGAAAATTACGTCACCATTCTGGAAGGGTATATACACAGCTGTAAGAATATGGTGTGTGGCAATATTAGGTCGCTTATTGGCAGCGGGAAGGATATTTTCTTTTGGTTCAATAGATAGCTTGGTCATAGTTCTCTTTCTTGTCTTTATCCTGATCTGTTTTCTATAGTGTCCTCTCCTGCAGCAAAAATTGCAGATTTATTTTCTCGCAATCAATTTGGGGCTCTTGTTTGAAATATTGAATGCATCTATAACATATTACCTGATCGTATGATTATGCAGCTACAAAGTCTCCTTCTCATGCTTGAAGATATATCTCACCTAATAGATGAGTGGTTATCTGGGAAAGTGAAAGTGATGGTTTATTCTCAGTTAAATCAACTTATAGACTTCTTTTCCATGATCGACTTCGATGGTCTTTTGAGGGCATTCATGCTATCTGGAAATAGCCTATTCCTATGAAGATTCAAGCCTTCCTTTGGGTGGCTGTGCAGAATAAATGCCTTACTTTAGATAATCTTCGTATCCGGCGTAAAATCTTACCTAATGTTTGTGTAAGAATGCGGAAGAGACTAGTTGTCACCTTTTCTTGCACTGCTCTTTGGCTGATGCCATTTGGAAATGGGCTTTTAATCTGCTGGGTTTCCCTCTTATACTTCCAACAAATTTGATTTCTATTATTGACTATCTTCATATCCTCAACTCACGTTCTAAAGGACTACTTATTTAGAAGATCCTTAGAAGCGCCGTTCTTTGGCTGATTTGGTTGGAAAGAAATAGAAGAAGCTTGGATGGTTTATGTTTAGACCTTCCCAGTATTAAAGATAAAATCACGTGTATGCCTAAATTTTAAGGCATACATATGCTTATGCCTGCCCTCTGTGTGTGTGTGTCCGTGCGCGCGTGTGTTTGTGAAGAAGTTTTTCTCGGGTTTGTGTTACCTTCTTAAGCTTTGATTCTGATTTGACTTCCTGTTCATCAGCAATGGCATCGTCAAGAGACTGGAGTCAATGAACACATTAGCGTCATTCATTTGGTGGATAATTGGGTTTTATTGGGTCTTTAAAGGTGGGCAAGCTCTTCTGCAGGATGCCCCCCGTCTCTATTGGTGAGATTTTAGCACCGCTGTTCTTTCCCTATTTTCATCTTGATGTTTCTGCTATCAAAATACTTTGAATTTAGCTTGATACTAAAAATATATGTGAGCTTGCGAGTGAGCGTGTGTGTTTGTAATGATGAACATTCCTTCATCTTTGTATTGAGGACCTGTTTTTTTCACGAGGACCCAAAACCCCTCTTAAACACCTGCAAATCCGTTTCTTCCCTAAAAAAGTGGATTTGGAACTCCAAAAATAGTGCAAATTAAATCAACCTGGCGACCTTTGAAATGGATGGTCCATATTTGAGGTTGAGATAACTCTCAAAATTGAGCACTTTTAGAGCTCCAAAACCTTTTTTTTTTCCCGGATCTTGGTCTTGGAGGTGAAGAGGATGGATATGCAATAACTTTGGATCCCTAGTCCATTTATTTGATGGATTTTTAGGGGATGCTGCATGGTGATTTCCATTTATTTGATGGATTGTACGGGGCGCTACACGGTGATTTGGTCTGGCTGGGGTTGCGCTGGAGCCAGACCCTTTATTGTTTCAGTTGAATAAATCAACTCCTGGTTTTTGAAAAGTGTAGCATCATGCATATGGTTACCACAACAAAATGGTTGGGATTATTGATGTTAATCAATGGTAGGTTTGGTAGACCAAGAGTGGGATGCACAGTCTAATTAATATGTTAAGTGGGATGCACATTCGAATCAATTTGTTTCCACGTCCCATTCTCCATCATGACCAAACAATTGATGGGACTGTAATAGCTCTTGTAATTGTACTGTTTCATGACCATATGGATCATGCCTTATTTCCCCTTGATGTTTATTGATCAATACTAGTTTATAGTTGAATATGATGCATTTCTAATCAATTAGTAACATGAATGTAAGTGGTTCCCTTGTGTTATTTCTTTTGCAGGATGGCTGTTATGTTTCTTGCTTTTGATGTGTTCTTTGCCATATTATGTGCCGCACTTGCTTGTTTGATCGGTATTGCTCTTTGCTGTTGCTTGCCGTGCATTATTGGCTTCCTCTATGCAGTGGCCGGGCAAGCAGGAGCATCAGATGCAGACATAAGCCTTCTCCCCACTTTCACATTCAATAGGCGATCTCTCTCTCCCCAGGATTCGGTAATTACTTTGTTTATTGAATTAGTCTTCTGAAGTTTTAAAATCTTGTGGTTTCTCTTTCTTTTAATGGTGCGTTCTCCTCTTGAAGTGAACTGTCCCCAAATATATCTTTGGCAAAATTTCCCTTATACACATGCATAGTATATGTGATGAATGTGAAGTAGAATTATCTGATTTTCTAGAAGATGAAGTACAGTGTTTGTTATGTCAGATTGGCATCTCTTCAGGTCCTCTTTCTTTGCTGTTGCAGTGGTCCTTAGCTTCCACTAGATCTCTCTCTCTCTCTTTCTCTCAAGTCATTCTGATGTTTTTAAGACCAGATTGGTGCAATGGTTATGCAATTCCTGGACTGCATCACAAATAGGAAAAGGATTCCCAAACAAGTAGCTTGCGTTTTTGAGTGTGAAACTGTAAAGTGTGAAGGATTCCCGAAGTAGTAGCTTGCTTTTTTTGAGTGTGAAACTAGTAGCTTCCCAAACTATTCGGCATCTAATAAGTTGCATGATTAGGATGTTGGTTTGATTGGTTCTTCCCATCTGGCTTATTTGGAAGTAATGAACTGTGTGTGTCTCTCTCCATGTGCAGCAGTGTTGCATTTGCCTTTCATCTTATGAAGAGGGCGCCGAACTTCACTCTCTTCCTTGTCATCACTGTTTTCATTCAGGGTGCATCCGAAGGTGGCTTCGGATCAATGCAACTTGTCCGCTCTGCAAATTCAATATTCTGAAGGGAGACGAGAATGTGTAATTTGTTGCGATCTTTCCATTTTTCAGGCTCCCATGCTCCAATTTCCCACCTGTTTCTTCTTTGTCATGTGGAAGATAGTGGGTTGTGCAGGTTGTTTCTTGATAAAATAGATTGTTGTTTTTATACTCCATGGGAAATAAGAAAATTGGGAATGAAAAGCACAAAAGGAAGGCTGTAAAATTGGCTCTTGAGAAGTGCTGTGAATGCAGTTTTTGAAGGTAGTTTTTTAGGGATTGTATACAAAGAAACCATTTACCTTTAATATTAGGAGGTCACAATTACTTACAACCCTCTGTTGTGAAATCTAATGGTTTGGGTGTGTCACAAAGTTCAAAATTTTTTTTGTTGAATTTTGAGTTTTGTCAATAGAATATATCCAGCTACCCAACTTTACATTTAATGGCCAATATTAATTGTGACCATCTTGTACTAAAGGTAAAATAGTTTATAGACTTTTTCATTATTGTATCTTTATTTGTTCCTGTTATGATAATTGTGTAACACATTATGGGAATGCGGAGTGAGAGCATTATATTTGATGGGTAGTTCAATGGTAGGAATCAAACTCGAGATAATATTTTTCTTGTGACAAGAAATATGCAACACATTATGGGTAGGCGGAGGTAGTATATGCGGAAAATATTCTTTATTATCGGTAGTTCAGTGGTAGTAATCGAATTTGAAATTTAATGTTGTTAACGTCAACTACTAACAACTTAAGCTCCGCTCAAGGTAGATTGTGACTGTGCTGAAAATATTCTTCATGAGAAGTATCCATGTTGCGCTGTGAATGTGAATTTATCAACCATTCCTGATTATAGGCTATGGAATTCGGTCCTAATAGCCTACTATTTTCTTGTTTTAAGAGATGTTATATTGGGATAACTACCCAAAAAAAAGTATTTAGTTTTAGATAGTCGGTGATTTAACAAAACAATGGAGCTAAAAAAATGCAAACGAGGTACAGGAAATTTATAGAAAATCTCATGGTATTATTGGGATTTAAAAGTAGTCTTCCATGCTTCGATTTTAGTCCTTTTATATATTGGTGTGAATTTAAATTTGGGGTGTCCTTTCGTCTCATCAACGTACGTGTAAAATATACAACAAAAATAATTTGAAAGAAATACATGGACTAAATTAGCCCTAATCCTTGCTGTGGTATTTTGGTTATTGTTTAGTACTAAATTATTTTTCTATATATTTTTATTAGTGTGGAGGTGAAAAGTATGAATGGCTCAAAACTACTAAATTTGATGTATAAGAAAAAAAAATAATAATTAAAATACACTCTATAGAATTATTTTTAGGGTGCAGTTTGCATATGGATGAGTAGGTGTAGAGGTAAGGTGCACTTTCAAATTTTATCATGGCACATAGTTTTGGTGTAAAATGTTTTTAAGATTATCTCAAAATCTATTTTTATATCTAATTATAAAATTTTAAATTTAAAAAATGGTTAAAATCAAGTAGATCTATAAACGTATGAAAATCTTGAAAATGAACGATGCAGATAATATGTTGTAAAATGCATTATTTTTTAGACTTAAAATATTTTTATCTTTCATAGTCATACATCTCGATGTCGAGTTGATCAACTAAAGGGTTTTTCAACATTAAAACTACATTTTCCGATGGATTTTTAAGGGGCATCCGTAGTTTTACATTATAAGGTAGCATCCTTTTATAAACTTTTTCCTTATTTTTAAAAACAGATTGTATAGTATGAGATCATTTATTTTAATGTACAAGGAGGTCACAATTACTTTTAGCCAATGGATGTGAAATCCAATAAATGAAAGTGTATCACAACATTCGAGAAATTTTATTTTGAACTTTATGCCCTATCAATGATACATAATCAACAACCAGATTTCAAATATAATGATCAAATGAGGATTGTGACCTCCTGGTGTAAAAAATAATAATGGTCTCATTATATTCATTTTCTTTTAAAAATGGGCTTTTTATGTATTTTTAAAATAAAAAAATCAAAAAAGGAAAATATTATTGAAAGGGGTTAATTGTCGCTGTTATCATTAAAAGGGGTTAATTGTCGCTGTTATCATTTGAAAGCACATTTCTTCTGTTTCATCTCAATTATATTTTAGTATTTGGAATACGGAATAATCATGAGAATTTCTGTAATCTGACCCCAAGAGGTCTTATCCAAATAATAAAAATGCCTCTAGTCTCCAAATAATACAAACAAGGAACACAGTTCAATATTGGTAATGTGAAACAATTAAGGGTATTTTTATTATCCTGCATTTAAATACCATACATATTAAATTACAAAAATACACCTAATTGTTTTGCATTACTTATGCTAAACAACATATTCCTTATCTATAATGCAGAACAACTAGAGGTATAGATATCTAGCCTTATTTACTTTTTTTATATATTTTTTTTTGCTAATGCATGTATCAACTTGAGTCCAGCTTTAAATTTAGGAAGGGAATTTGCCTCTTATAAGCCACAGTTGCTACTACGACTGCGAGTTACTTTTTCTCCATAAATCCACAGTCTCTTGACATTAGATGAGGAAAATATGAGCTATTGGTGTCATTCTTTCAGACCTAGCAGCATTCTTTCAAACTTAACAGTAAAAGGGTAATGATCTTATGAGATCCTCCCACATCCATATGTGTAGGACCCTCAAAAAATCACTATTAAATTTGGCACAGATATCTAAAAAAGTCAAGTCCCACACCCATATGATAACTTATTGAAAGATCTATGTTAAATTTAATGGTGATCCTTTGAAGTCCTACACACATAGGTGTGTGAAGGTCTCATAGGATCATTGCTCTAATAATATATAAACATATTCAAACTTGAATAAATTTTTCAAAGAGGCATTATCCAGGGAGATGGAGAGGAGGTGGGATAGAATTTTAAAGATGTTAATTCACCATTAATTGGTAAAAAAAGAAGAAAAGGGTATTATGTTCAAAAGCATAAAATAAATAGATATGCTAATTATCTAAATTCAACTTCCTCGGAGTAATACGTACTGCTTCTTGCAAAGATTGCAAAACCAAATTTAAATATGAATAGAAATTATTAAATGAAGCATTTATTCCAAAATTGTATGATTTGTCCTCCAAATTATTTATTGCACCTTCCAAAATATTGTTTGGTTTCTAAAATAAAATTAAGAAAACATTAGTATTGGATATCAATTTAATTTTTTATTTAGAAAGTACTTGTAACTGCTGAACTTAGTTTTTATATTTTAAACATATACATATATTTACCTTAGAACATAGTTTGGGGATTATATTTATAGATTTTTTTAAAAATTATTCTCCTTCATAATTAAAGAAAATGAGTTGAATTGTGCAAAAATTATCTGTTAGATTCATATTGAAAAAATATTGACAAAATAAAACAAAAAAGATATATTTGACACAATATATAATGGAAACACATTCATAATAAGATATTATCTCATATAAATTACCTCTCAACAATGAACGGAGGTGGTTATTTTTTGCATTTTTGACGAAGATACTTTTTTACTTTTATTATCTTTCTTTCTTTTACTGCATGTCTTGCATGCTCTATGCCAAATATTTTAATATATATCTGCACTGATTATTGAAAAAAATTAAAAGCAAAGCAAAACAGAGATATTATAGTTTCCATAACATCTCACATAAACACAAAAATATTATTATAATTCTATTTATGGAATTAATAATTTATAATATTTTTTGGTGTTAAATATAATTCTTATTAGATACAAGATTTAATAGAATAAAATATTCATTAATTCCATTTTTGGTTTTCATGATGTTTATTAAATAATTCTTATTAAAAGTACATCACTTATTAATAGGAATTATATTTATGGTAATTAGATCCTAATAAACGTTACTAAATAATAGTAAATTTGTATATAATCCATTTATAGAAAGGGTAAATTCGAAAACTAAACAAATAAAAGAAATTTACTTTGTGCAAAATAATTATTTTTTACTAGTATATTATAATTTCAATTATATTATTTACCAACATATGCATCTTGGAAATTGAGTTCTATCTCACCGTCCAAAAATTAGATAAACTCTAGGTCAATCTTGAAACTTTATGTTTTGAAGCAGTTATAGAATCGGATTTGGTTTCGCCCTATTTGAGGTCGATCTGGATTGAAGGAGTCTAAATATACTTGGGTTTGGCTTTTACCCCCATCGCCTAATTTTACAGTATGCTCCCTCGAGAACAGGGAGTTGACTTGATGGTTCTTGAACCCTTCTCTCTTGAACCGCACGGTCCTTAAAATAGATAATTGGTTTTCCTAAGCCTTGTACGTTTTCCAACCCTTTCATCTTATGTTGAACCACACAATCTTTCTAGAAACCTTGCCTGCCCCGGGCAATATCATAGAGGCCGTTTGAGCCGGCCTGGCCCTAGGCACTACGTGGTGCGAATCTGCCTTGGCCTGATTTGTCATGGGCAAGCCACGGTCCTTGGCCTAGGCCAGCCCGGCCCAGACAAAATCCTCCGACAAGCTTTTGTGAGCTAGGAGCTTTAAGAAATTTGTTAGGTGAAATACGGGCAAAAGATACCACGATTTCAGAAAATCAATGGCTCAAGCCTTTTTTGTTTTCGGGCATGCTGGAGCACTATCTTGATACGATATTTAGCCCCCTTCAATACTGTATTTGATGTGTATAAGAATATAGAAATCAGAGAGATCTCTTTGGTGTTTCTAAGCTCTATGAACCCAGTTTGGAACTCACGCACTAGACAGTAAAGTCTTGATATTTTAAAGAAAGAAACAGACAAAATCGAGTAGAGAAAGAGAGGTTAGCCCACTGGTTTTGCTCCTTGGAATTGCAGAGAAATGTGTGTTGTTTAGAGGCTATAAAAAAATATGTTCTAAGGATGGTTTGTATACCTAGAAATATATTGTCTGTGAAATATATTACTGGTGTAATATATTACTCCGCAATACATTACATGCAAATGAATTGTTACTGTTTTGGTAGTATTTAGATACAACTTGGAAAATACATTGCTTTTACTTGACACAGTTTAATCACTTTAAAGTCACTTTAAAGTTGCTCTTACTGGACATAGTGATTTAATATGGAATTGTTTACAAAGAGATCATTTACCTTTTGTACATACAATCATTATTGTCCTTTAAATTTCAAAATACGTGGTTGTACTAGTGTCATTTAATAAATACAAAATTTTAAAAAAAATTCACTTCATAACTCATCTCAAGCCATCCAATTTGACATCTAATATTTGAAAATTATGATCTCCATTCACAAAAGATAAATGGTCTCTTTGTAGACGTTTATATTTAATATTGAAATGCATATGTATAGATAGTATGACTATACCATGCTTGTCATGCCTCAAAGAATAAAAACATAATAGTGTGAATTAATATAAGTCATAAACATTGCATAAACTGTTTTAGTCACAACTTTTAAATATCATTAATTTGTAGTTTAAATAGTAAATGGTGATGTATTTTTTAAAAAATTATTGTGAAATGGTAAAGTATTTTAAAAATTAGGTTGAGATATTGGAGGAGTTCAATGTGAAAAAACCAAAAATACAATTAATATATTGTAAGTAATTTATCACTTCTTTATCTGTATCTCAACCCTAATCCCAAAAAATCCTTTTTTTTTCGAAAGAGTAATCATTATAATTTAAAGAAAATAAAATTTATCACGTTTTTATCTCGATCTAAACCCTAATCCCAAAAATATCAATTTTTTTTAAAAAAATTAGTAATCATTATAATTTATCACTTTGGATTGATGAAAAAAATTAAAAACAACACAGAACGAACCTAAAATTGCATCAAGGGCTTGAAAGGTGATGACATAATAATATGAGAGCTGATGCCTTCAGGGCTACAACCAAAATTGGAGATAGAGAGATATAGAAATGGATGTACATAGGAGAATGTAGAAATGGATATGCGATGTGCAAACACTTATAAGTGGAGTTTAAAGAGATAAAGTAGAAATGAATGTGCAAACACTTATTTGTGGAGTTTAGAGAGAGAAAATGGATGTGCGCAAGAGAGTGTAGAAATGGATGTACGCAGGATGTGCAAACACTTATAAGTGAAGTTTCGAGAGAGAAAGTAGAAATGAATATGCAAACACTTATAAGTAGAGTTTAGAGAGAGAAAGTAGAAATGGATGTACACAGGAGAGAGGGAGAATGACAGTAACGCCTGATAGATTTCATGGGAAAATCTTAAGTAATTTATTTATAATAGCTTTTCAGGTACCCAAACGGCCCCTAACTGTCTCATTTATATAGGTGTGATTACTTACATCACTAGGAGCTACAAGTTACATGCACTTGGTCATTCGTATTTTGGGAAAATCTTGTGTGATTTATTTGTGTGATTACATGCATCACTAGGAGCTACAAGTTACATGTACTTGCTCGAGCTACAAGTTACGTGCACTTGCTCGAGCTACAAGTAAGCTACAAGTTACATGCACTTGCTCGAGCTACAAGTTATATGCACTTGCTCATTCGTATTTTGGGCACTTGCTAGAGCTACAAGTTACATGCACTTGCTCATTCGTATTTTAGGCACTTGCTCGAGCTACAAGTTACATGCACTTATTCATTCGTATTTTGGGCACTCGCTCGAGCTACAAGTTACATGCACTTGCTCGAGTTAGAGCTCATTCGTATTTTGGGGAAATCTTGTATAATTTATTCGTGTGATTACATGTATCACTAGGACCTACAAGTTACATGCACTTGCTCGAGCTATAAGTTACATGTACTTGCTCGAGCTACAAGGTTACATGCACTGCTACAATTTATATGCACTTGCTCATTCGTATTTTGTGGAAATCTTGTGTAATTTATTCTTGTGGTTACATGCATCACTAGGAGCTACAAGTTACATGCACTTGCTCGAGCTACAAGTTATATGTATCTGCTCGAGCTATAAGGTTATATGCACTTGCTCGAGCTACAAGTTACGTGCAATTGCTCGAGCTATAAGTTACATGCACTTGCTCATTCGTATTTTAAGGAAATCTTGTGTAATTTATTTGTAATAGACTTAACGTCTCATTTATATAGGTGTGATTACATACATCACTAGGAGCTACAAGTTACATGCATTTGCTCGAGCTATAAGTTATATGCACTTGCTCATTCGTATTTTGGGGAAATCACGTATAATTTATTCGTGTGATTACATGCATCACTACATTCGTATTTTGGGGAAATCACGTATAATTTATTCATGTGATTACATGCATCACTAGGAGCTACAAGTTACATGCACTTGCTCGGGCTACAAGTTACATGCACTTGCTCGAGCTACAAGTGAGCTACAAGTTACATGCACTTGCTCATTCGTATTTTGAGCACTTGCTCGAGCTACAAGTTACATTCGTATTTTGGGCATTTGCTTGAGCTACAAGTTACATGCACTTGCTCGAGCTACAACTCATTCGTATTTAGGGAAAATCTTTTGTAATTTCTTTGCGTGATTACATGCATCACTAGGAGCTACAAGTTTCATGCACTTGCTCAAGCACCAAGGAAAATTACAGAGTAAGACATCTTCGCCTAAACTCAAGAGTTCTTCAAGCCATGTCTATATTCCTCAAAGTCCACTTTTATCCAATTCTATGGACCACGAGTCCTTTCTAGTCGAGTATATGAAGAACTTACTCGAGGTCAAGGCTTTCTTGAGGCGTGCTACCCCGCCTAAGGTATCTAGTCGTCAGTCAGGTCAGAGTCAAAGGACTTCTTTAGCCCTTGAACAACAAAGTCATGTGAATTTTACCCCGTCGGTGAGCCGGCACTGCCAATCTAATTGTCCTCCACCTTTCATAGAACTGGCTTGACCATGGGATCGTCCATCCCACAGTCAGTCCAGACCAGACCATCCTCAAGTCATGTATAATCACCCACAGATACAGCCTTTTCAGGCAGCCCCACTCCCACACCATCAATCATAGGTGGCCTATTCAGCTCTAGTTCCAACTCAGTATTCACCGAGTTAGGAATACCTATCGGCTTCATACCCTTCGACTGTAACTCTGGCCTCCAGTCATCCTAACCCAGGATATCATGTCATCCAGGACCCTATGTCTGTACCACCTTTCTATCCGGTTCAACCATCTCGCAGGTCCAGCCTACCTCTAATCCAGCGCAGCCCATATCAGCTGCATCTCCTGCACCACAAATTGTGCCATCAGTTTTGGAGAACCAACATACCTCTGAGGTTAAACCCCTAGGTCACTTGAACTCGCTCACTTGCAAGGTGAATTATCCACATTTAAAGAGACCATGGCTAAGATCGGAGTTCTAAATATCTTTCTTCTAAGATCTTATGTTAAGGCTGTTCTTGGGGATGTCGAACCTCTTCCTCCGGGTTTTGCATTCCCTTAGTTCAAAAACAAGTTCAACGGAAAAGATGATCCTGAAAATCACGTCACTGCTTACTTGTTAACTGTTCCAGAACTTGAAAAGAATCCGCGTCGTCTCAAGACCATATTTCAGTACACCCTATCCGGACAACCCTTGACGTGGTTTTGAGATGAAGTCTAAAAATCCTGAACAGATTTCGAATGAGTTGTTTCAACTTTTTGTTGAACAATATCGCGGGACCAGAGAGAGACCAATGACCTCGGAGAATTGGTCTCCACCTGACAAAATCATGATGAGTTGTTCACAGACTTTGTCCAAAGATTTAGAGAGGCTGCATCAAAAGTCATTAATTGCATGCTTTCTGAAGCCTCTAAGATCAATATAGTTATAGAGAATGCTTCCCTTGAGTATAAATTCTACCTCAGTAAAAACATTCGGCCTTTTTCTTTTGACTCAATATTAGAAATTCTACCCGAGATTGGTCACCAGTGTTGCTAGGGCAAGAGCCCGATGAAACCATGCTAAGGCACGAGCCAGATGAAATCATGATAGACCAAAAGCTCGACTACAATGAAGAACTACAATGAAGATTCATTTGAATGTAACTCTGAAGAGATAACAATTGAACAATGTGAAGCCGGTCCCAAGTTAGAAACATCACTAGAATTATTTAAGGACATAGATGGGGCTTACTCAATGCAAACCCAAGTAATATCAGATGATACGACTGATGAAGATGAAGGAGTACTAGCTGGTATTAACCTGATAAAGATCGACGAGTCGAATTCCATGCTCAAGCCTGAAAATCATCCAATATGGCTTTGGGGCACAGGAAGAAACCGCTCTAAAAATAAAGACCGAAATGGTAGAGTGATGTATTGTACCAAAGAATTTCAGAAACCGAATGATGAGAATTTCCTTAGGTCAGGATCTATTCCATGGGCTCCTATAGAATTAGAGAAGTCTGACCCACAAAAGGAGGAAACAATCCTAACCGTCCTAATAAAAGTTGAAAATATGAAGACACAAATGGATCAAATTATCCACCCTATAGAAAAATTACCAGATGAGTGTGAGTACACTCAAAACCTTGTGGCTAAGGAATTTCACAAAGAAAATGCCAAAGATTGCCTTAGCACAAGGACCACGATCCAAGAGAGAATGAAAGAGTGAACTTCCCCACAAGAAGTTCTAATTGAAATGGAAGGAACAAACGTGCGGAAGGCTCAAGACACCCCTATCCTAGATAGCAGAGCAGGGGCAGGTGACCCAAATCCTAAGGCTATGGATTCTCAAATTCCAGATGAGGAGAATAACTGCAGTCAGAATTCCGAAACTCAAGAAAAAGGGAAAAATTCAAGAGAAATCTTGATACCGATTGAAGATACAAGTTCACAGAAAATTCAAGACATCCATGTGATACATGTTACCACAAATGTAAATGACCCAATCAATCCCATTTTTCAAATAGATGCAGTCGGTGACCCACATGAGGCACAAGTCATCCATGAGTTCAATCAAGATCTCGAAGTTAGGGGTTATCAAGACTACATTAGTGATGAATGTCTTAATCTTAAAGGTACAATTCAAGAAGATAGAAATGGATCAAGCCTAGAGGATTTAGTTGAACTATCCCCTAATGTAAACCCAAAAGAAAATTCATTCCCTCAAGAATGGATGAAAGAATTTGAACTTCTAGAGATCTTAAGAGGCCCATCTGGACCACCTCCACTTGACTTATTGGTTGGCCCACCTATTTGGGATGAAGAGCTGAGCCTAGAGCATTCAATTACACAAATATCTAAGATTGATCTAGCAATCAACACTTAAGAAACGAGGGATCCAAATTTCGTCATTTATGAATATCTAATATCTCTACAAAAGTTAAGAGAAATCAAACCCCTAGGAGTTCTAAGGGAACCACCTGGGCCACTTTCACAGGGTTTTCTGAATAACTCGCCTATATGGGATGAAGAACCAGACATTGAAGATCAAATCATGTTATTCTTTTAAGGGAAAGGATCTATAGAAAAAGACCCTACAGGGGCAGCCCCTCCAAACCACTTGATAAGGGGACCCTCACTTGATGATGGAAATAAAGCAGAGGCAATCGGCGAGATCCACATCTTATCTCACAACTCTTGACATGCCTTGAGGCGGTATACTCCTCCAGAGCAACATGAAGTTACAAATGAAAAAGATTACCAAAAAAACATGGGGTGATCACTTACTCATCCCTTTCAAAAAAGCCAAGTGGGGCATCTACGCTCTGCTTAGGCATTCTACTCCGTGGTATTGACAACCTAAGGAATTGAAAAAACAAAAAAGAATAAATGAATAAAAAAGAAAAAAGAAAAAAAAAAGCTTAGCCAACCCAATAAGAGATTGAAAGACTAGGAAGCTGAGAGTGACTTCGAATATGAAGATCAAGGCTCGAATGAAGCAATTCAAAGAAGAATGACTCTATAAGAATTCGACAACCACTGTCAATGAATTATCAGATATCAACTAAGGGTACTGAAAATTTAAGGATAACCAAGACTAGGACTTCCCTGCCACTTGGAAGAAGGAATAATGATTGAGTTCTCATATGTTTTCTAGGACAAGATACCCAATAAAAAAAAATCCACTGACTCTTCTTCTTCCCCTCCTCTTTCTTCATCTTCTTCCAAAAGACAAACAAAAAAAAAATAATCCATCGGGATCAAAAAAAGAAGAAGAAAGAATATCAAGCGTTGGAAAAAAGGCCACACCCGAAAGGAACCCTGACGGTGATAAAAAAAAAGAAAAAAGAAATATGCCAGGTTGAAAATCCGAAAAGAATCCCTAGTGTTGAAAAAAGGCTACCGGGCTGAACAATCGAAAGAGACCCTGAGGCGACAGAAAAATAAAACTTCTCTATCTTTTTATTTGTTCTCCAAAACTTAATGCGGCCCCCATGATTTACAACTTTCACGTGGTCAAATTCGATGATTGCTTTGATTCAAAATCTTTTTCTTTCTTTTTTTGGATGTCCATTAGATAGCGCAGCAAAGGTCCCAAGGTACAATGGTACAAGAGTAAGATACATTAGTACAAGATTTTGACTCAAAATCTATGTTTTTAATGTGTGATAATTGCCTAAATCACAAGAAATACAATAATCCCATTTTATGGAGAATTAATTGAAAAATTAATGTGTCGTGGCTTTAGTGAATCACCAATCAATTGCCCATTATCCAACATTAGTCTCCATGACAACGAGATGGTGTTTGACTTCAATTATAATTTTGGAATTGGAAAATGATCCATTGAACCACGATTGTCTCAGAGTCTGGATAAGTTTAACTCTCCCCTGCATTAATATGTAGGAAAAAGTTTATGCAAGGTGTCAACTCAAAAATTCAATGGAAATGTTTTGATACTATGGATCCCCAATTGATCATCTCAACTATGAATTGTATTGCTATAAATAAATAAAAGGTACGGTTTCTATAAGGTTGCAACCTTAAACAATCCAATTAAAGCGCACCTTAAAATTTTATCTTAATATGTAATTTTTTTGTAAAAAATTCTTAGTATTATCTTAAAATTTATTTTATACCTAATTAGAAAATCTTAAATTCTAGAAATAGTTAAAATTAAATAGATCTATATATATATGAAAATCTTGAAAATGGATGGTCTAGATAATGTGTTGCAAGATGCACTATTTTTGAGACTCAAAAAGTTTTTTTTTTTTTATATTCATACATCTCGATGTTGAGATGATCAATTAGAGTGTTTTTTCAACATTAAAACAACATTTTAGATAGATTTTTGAGGTGCATCTGTGATTCTACATTTTAAGGTTGCAACCTTATATAAACGTTCCCCTAAATAAATAAACAATTCAACTATTAAAAGTATTGTATCGTTTACAAATGGATGTGGCTTGTATAAGGCTGAGGCTCTAAACAATCTAGGTAAGTCGCACTTTCAAATAGTGCCAAAAGATATTGTTTTAGAACCACATATCTTTGTGATGGTCTGAAAAATTATTTTCATATCTAATTATACACCTAAAAAATAGTATAGGTCAAGCATATCTATAAACACTTGAAATTCTTGTAAATGGATAGTCTAGATAATGCATTACAAGATGCACTATTTCTAAGATTTGAAATCATTTTTTTTTTCTAATGTCCATGTATGTAAAGGTCGAGATGATTAGATTTAAGGATTTTTTGGCATCAAAACAACTTCTAATGATTTTTGAGATGCGCCTTCATTTGAATATTTAGGGCATCAACATTATATAAACTTTTTCCTTTGCAAACTATCTATTCATGTGGAAAGATAATTTTTAGGCCATCGTAAGAGTTTTTGACACTAGAACTACCTCTTGTAGCTAAGTTTAAAAGTGAACTTTAGTTTGATTCTTGAAAGGCGCACGTTTATATATAAACCGCACCCTGATTTGAGCGGTTGACTTTCTACATAAGAATGGATAATTAAAAATAAGCTAAAAACAATGTCACATATAAAAAAACACTTAACAAGATCAACTACAGCTAGCATGTGATATGATTTCATGCGACTTCTAGTTTGGCCGACTTATATGTTAAGGAAGTATAAAATAAGATCATTTGTTTTTGGTATCAGTTGCATAAAAGAGTGTTGGTGCGAACCATCAACAAAGTTTAAAATTTGAGAAAGTTTTCCTCCCCTAATCATTTGATTCCACATCTAATAGCTAAGAGCGATTGAACATAAATAAAAATACAATCCATCTAAACTGCATCTTAGTATACATAATCCCATACTCATATATGTGAATACCCATGTAAAGGTTCTCCCTCCGGTTAACAAATCGAAGAAGTTTATATAAGGTGTCAGTAGCTAAAAAATCCACCCGAAAAAGTTGTTTCGACATTAAGAACCTTATACTTGATCATCTTAACCTTGAGATATATGAATACGAACAAAAACAAAAGATTTCAATTCAAAAACCCAATACATCTTGTAACATATTATCTAGACCATACATTTTCAAAAAAATTAAGTGTTTATAAATGTACTTGATGTACATTATTTGTGGAGTATTAACATTTATAATTAGGGATGAAAAATACATTTTAGGCCATCTTAAGGTTTCCAAATTATATCTTTTGATTAGATTTAGAAGTGCACATTACTTTGATTGTTTAAGAATAATACCTTGATGTCAATATTTTTTTATTTTTGTTTTTTCATAACATGTAATTTTGGTGTAAAAAAATATTTGGATTATCTGAAAATCTATTTTCATCTCTATTTATAAAATTTTAAAGTCCAAAAATAGTTAAAATTAAGTAGATCCATAAACATATGAAAAATCTTGAAATTGGACATTCTAGATAATGTGTTGCAAGATGCACTACTTTGGGGACTCAAATTTTTTTTTCCTTTTTTTTCATATTCATACATCTCGATGTCGAGATGATCAAGAGGGTTTTTCCGCATTAAAACAACCTTTTCCAATGAATTTTTTAGGTGAAACCTTATATAAACTTTTTCCTTAATTTTCTTTTTAAAAAAATATCATATTTGAGTTCTCCAACACTTAGAACTCACCTCTAGAAATAGGATGAGCTCCTCTCTATCTTGGGACATTATTTTTTCAAGCAATAACGGAGTCGGACTTAATTTATTTTTTCCTTTTTTGAGGTAAGGATCCAGGGTGAAGATATCACATCCAAAAAATTTGGAGTCTTAAAAATACCCTTAAAATAGATTTTACCCAAGCGATAAATGTTCAATATGCTTTCGCAAAAGCTCTCGGATCTCTATGTTACACAACAATTTTTGAAATGTGATTGAAAATTGCAGATCAAACTTAGAATCATCAGAGCCAGACTAAGTTTATACCTTATGGAATTCCAGTTCCAAACACCCCACGATCACCTGGATTCTTGTGTTTCTTAATTTTCTTCAAGAATTTTGCTAAATATAGCTTGACAATCAAAACATTTTTAGATTCACGATTCGTATTCGACAAATGCGAGCCAAACCCTAGAAAGTCCAGCGTGATTTCGATTTTCGAAAATCTCCAAATCTTTTCTTCTTTTCTTTTAGAATGTTAACAGTGGAGCAAAGTTCCTAAGGTACAATGGTACAAGAGTAAGATACATTAGTACAAGATTGACTCCAAATCTATGTTTTAATGCCTGATAATTGCCTAAATCACAAGATGCATGTATAGGAATCACATTTTATGGAGAACTAATTGAAAAATAGATGGGTCGTGGCTTTAGTCAATCACCATTCAATTTCTCATTATCCAAAACTAGCCTCCATGACAAAGAGATGCTGTTTGCCATCTGTACTTTGGGAAATGATCCGCTGAACCACGATTCTCTGAGGGTCTACATAAGTTTAACTCTCCCCTGCACTAATATGTAGGAAAAAGTTTTAGGACAGAGTTTCCACGAATCCAAGTAGAAATGAGTCACCTCTTAAAAATTTATTTTTGAGATGGATTTTTGTACTTAATTTTTAAGAACATGTAATCTCTAACATGGAGATCATGAATATGAAAAAATAAATAAATTTTGAAAATTAGAAATGATAATTATATTAAAAAAATATTTGAACTGTTAGTTTCAATTGTTTTTAGATGGACCGCCTATTTGTATCCATCTTTAAGATGGATGCTCTATACTTGAGACCGCATATTGTAAACATGCGGTCTGGTCCGCAGGAAACAATTTTTCAAAAGTTTATACAAGGCGTCAACTTTAAATATAGTAGAAATGAGGCGCACCTCAAATATTCATCGAAAATCTTGTTTTCATGCATGTTGTGAAATCCCCAATTGAACATCTCGACTATGAATTGTATGACCATGAAAAAAAAAACATTTTAAATCTTAAAAGTTAGTATAACTTTTACAAATGTGTGTAGTTTGTATAAGGTTGAGGCTGTAAACAATCAAAATAAGGCGCACTGTCACACCCGAAGAATTTACAATACTGTTATTCCTGAGATGTGACAGTCAAAACATATATACATCTCTTGATAGGACAAATTTACAGTGGAGAATTCTTACAAAGTAACAAAAGAAAGCTTAGGCACAACTACAATATCTTCCAAAATTGATCCTGACGAGCACTCAAAATGAAACCGTAGTTATCCTAAAAAATGTTTACCATAGTTTGATGAGTTTGGCTACTCAGTAAGTGATCATCATAATCCTAAAAATAATCATCGATGAAAGATATAAACAAACTTTCAAAATGGAGGTAAATTAAAAACAATGCGAGCACAAGCATTTATATATAACAATTTCACTCTCAGAAATGCACAATTAAATATAATCCAAATGATTGAAGTGTAGATAACATTTTAATGGCAGTACATAATTCAAAAGATTCTACAAAATTACCCTACTGGTGTCCCAAGTAGGTCACCTATATACCCCATCAGCGTCCTGATGGGTCCACTTAATTTCTATCGGCATCCCAGATAGGTCCACTTAATCCCTGCAGGTCCACTTATACGTCACAGGCGTACCGGATAAGTCCACTTAATCCCTACCGGCGTCCCGGATAGATCCACTTATACCTCACCGGCGAACCGGATGAGTCCACTTGCATACTTAAAGTATTTCTAAATCTCTTTAAACATTCGAAAGCAGCAATATCATGTACTCAATATATCACTAAAATCATTAATATGAATTTCACTTAAACCATTAATAACATTTCAAAATAATCAATCAAATATTTCGGGCTCAAATTTAGAAAGGTAGCAGTTCGTAAAGACATTCTAGCATAAATGCCAATTTAATATGTATAGAAAAACCCTTATAGAATTTCAAGAATACGGAATTATCACAATTTATGAGATGTCAATTTGCAATTAAACATTTCACAACAATGCTATAATCAATTGCAAATATATCAATTTTCAAATAATAAGGCAGTCATTGCACGTGAAATTTACAATGTCTAAATATTCAAAAACAGTAGAAAGAAATGTTACAATTTTACTAACAACAAAAATATCACATTTATTTCTAATAATTTTATATCTGAAATTTTCTAACAGAATAAATAAATAAATTTTTTTCTAAGAATTTACAGCATTTAAAATTTCTAATATTATAATTTTATTAAAAAGATTATTTTTTCAAAATAATGAGGTCACTTGCGCATAAAATTTATCGCGCCTAAAATTCATGATAATAAGCAGAAATAATTATTTCATTTCATTTTTTTTAAAAAGAACGGATTATTTTTCAAGATAATGAAGTCACTTACCTAAAATATTTGAGAGGGACCTTCCAATGAAAATTCAGCTAGAGAGAGAGATCTAAAAATTTTCTAGGGTGGGAGTCATCGCCTCTCGTATTTAAATTCTTAGGATACTATATTATATTCTTTTATTAAGTTACACCTCACACATGATGTGTAACCGTTAGGACGTGGGCTTTAAGCCAAAAGCTTTTGGAAATAGTGATGGTCCCTAAGAACCATCATGCTCATACGAACCATCACTTATTAAAAGTTTCCTCTTTTTATTTTTTTATTTTTTTATTTTTTTTAATTTTTATATTTTATTTTTTATTTTTTTTAGAATTTTAGAATTATTACATTCTTCCCCCCTTAAAAAATTTAGTCCTCTAAATTTATGTACCTGATTATTGAAAAAGATAAAGATATTTTTCTCTGATATCGTCTTCTCGTTCCCAAGTCGACTCTTCTCTTGAATGGTATTGCCATAATATACGGACCAAATGAATCTCCTTGTTGCGCAACACTTGCACCCTTCTATCTAGCATCAAAATTGTTTGCTTAATGAAGGATAGGTCCTTCTTGATCGGTAAAGGTTCATATTTCAAGATATGGGATGGGTCAGGTTGATATTTTCGTAGTGACGATACATGAAAGACATTATGGACGTTTGCCAATTCGGGTGGTAAGACAAGTCTATAAGCGACACCTCCGATTTTTTCCAGGATTTCAAATGGTCCGATGTAATGTGGGCTGAGCTTTCCTTTCTTGCCGAATCTCATAATGCCTTTTATTGGTGAGATCTTTAGGAAAACTCGATCACCTTCCTTAAATTCAAGATCTCTCCTTCGGTTATCGACATAACTCTTTTACCGACTCTGAGCTGTCCTGAGTCTTTCTCGAATTAAAGCTATATTATATGTGGTTACCTGGACAATTTTTAGCCCCAAAAACTTCATTTCACCAACCTTGTCCCAACAGATGGGTGACCTGCACTTCCTGCCATACAAGACTTCATATGGTGCCATTTGCATATGGCTTAGAAGCTATTATTATAAGCAAACTCAATCAGGGGTAAATGGTCATCCCAGCTTCCTATAAAGTCAATGACACAGACCCTCAGCATATCTTTCAAAGTTTGGATGGTCCTCTCCGATTGTCCATCAGTTTGGGGATGAAAGGTAGCGCTAAAGGTGAGTCTCGTCCCCATGGCTGACTGTAGCCTAGCCCAAAATTTAGAAGTAAATCGAATATCCATGTCCGATACAATACTGACTAGAACTCCATGCAACCGCACTATTTCCTTAATGTACAACTGGGCCAGTCGATCTAAAGTGTACATTATACGAATTGGTAGAAAATGGGCAGCTTTGATCAGCCGGTCTATAATGACCCAAATGCTATCATGTCCTGAATTTGTTCTAGGTAAGCTAGAGATAAAATCTATAGAGATGTGCTCCCACTTCCACTCTGGCACGGGTAAAGGCTGCAACAACCCAGCAGGCCTTTGATGCTCAGCTTTTACTTGCTGGCATGTTAGTCACTTAGACACAAATAGTGCCACCTCTTTCTTCATATTATTCTACCAAAAGGTTTTCTTTAGGTCCTGATACATTTTAATACTTCCAGGATGTATCGTATAACGAGAGTGATGTGCTTCTTCCAATATAGTTTTCTTCACACTCTCATCATTCGGGACACAAATCCGACCTTTGAATCGTAGCAAATCCTCATTACATATAGAGAATTCGTCTCTCTTTCCTTGCTTCACCTCTTCTACAATTGTTATAAGCTGAGGATCTTTCTTTTGTGCCAATCGAATCTGTTGGATTAATTGGGGTTCTGCCTTAATGTTGGCAATCATACTTACCACACCATTAAGCCGAATGCCAATCTACTATTTCCTTTAACAATCTCATTTCTTGGATTATTAGATGAGCTAAGACTCCCGTAGATTTTCTACTTGGAGCGTCGGCCACAACGTTAGCTTTTCCTGAATGATAATGGATTGTACAATCACAATCTTTTAAGAAATTTATCCATCTTATCTGCCGCATATTTAAATCTTTCTGAGAGAAGAGGTATTTCAAGCTCTTGTGATTTGTGTATATTTCGAATTGCTCACCATATAGATAATGCCTCCACATTTTCAAAGCGAATACTATTGGAGCCAAATCATGAATTGGATATTTTTTCTCATATTCTTTCAACTGTCTAGATACATTGCCACTACTTTCCCATATTGCATTAATACGCAGCCCAAGCCTTTATGTGAAGCATCACGATAAATCACAAATCCCCCACTCCCCTCAGGAATAGTCAAAATAGGTGCTGAAGTTAATCGAGCTTTTAGTTCTTGAAAACTCTCCTCACATTCACTTGTCCACTCAAATTTGACAATTTTCTGTGTCAATCGAGTCAATAGGGTTGCGATTCGAGAAAATCCTTCTACAAATTTTTTGTAATATCCTGTCAATCCCAAAAAGCTTCGAACTTCAGTCACATTACTTGGTTGTTTCCAATTAACAACTGCTTCAACCTTTGAAGGATCAACTGATAGACCTTCCTTTGATATGACATGTCCTAAAAATGTTACTTGGTCAAGCCAAAATTCACATTTACTAAGTTTAGCATGCAATTTCTTTTCTCTTAATACTTGCAATACCATTCTTACATGCTGCTCATGTTCCTTCTGATTCTTGAAATAAATTAAAACATCATCGATGAATACCACAATAAATTTATCCAAAAAGGGCTTAAAGATCCGATTCATCAAATCTACAAATGCAGCCAGTGCATTGGTTAATCCAAAAGGCATGATTAAAAATTCATAATGCCCATACCTTGTTCTGAAAGCTGTCTTGGGAACATCTTCACTTTTAATCTTAAGCTGATAGTATACAGATCTAAGATCAATTTTTTAAAACACTTGTGATCCTTGTAATTAATCAAATAAATCATCAATTCTAGGTAATGGATATTTATTTTTCACTGTCACTTGGTTCAACTGTCTATAATCGATACACAATCTCATAGTCCCATCTTTCTTTTTAACAAACAATACCAGAGCACCCCAAGGTGACACACTGGGCCTGATAAAACCTTTATCTAATAATTCCTCTAATTGTTGTTTCAGTTCCTTAAGTTCTACAGGTGCCATTCTATAAGGTGCCTTAGAAATTGGGGCTACCCCTAGCAGTAATTCAATAGAGAATTAAATTTCCATGTCAGGCTGTAATCCTGGTAATTCTTCTAGGAAAACGTCCGGAAATTCTCGGATAACCGGAGTGGCATCCAAATTTATCTCTTCCTTCTTATCTTTTTAGATATAGGCAAGAAAGCCTTGACACCCTTTTTGAACAAGACGATTAGCTCGAATACAGGAGATTAAATATGATGGGGAGTCTTCTTTGATACCATTGAAGTAAAATACTGGTTAATTCGAAATACTAAAGGTAACCATTTTCTTGTAACAATCAATACTTGCATGGTATGCAGAAAGCCAATCCATGCCTAAGATTACATCAAAATCTTAAATTTCTAGGAGTATTAAATCAACCAACAGTTCATTTTCTTCTATTTTTATTACACATGATTTGTACACTATATTGGTGTCAATTGAATTTACCATCAGTGTGGCTACTTCTAGAATGTATTCTAATTGTTCTGGTTCTACCTTTAAGTGGTATGCAAAATGTGGTGACACAAATGAATGAGTAGATCCAGGATCAATCAAAACATGAGCTACTTTTTGGAACATAATAAAAGTACCTTGGATCACTGATTTTGAGGCCTGAACGTCTTGCTCGGTGATCGCAAATACTCTTCCTTTCATCTGAGGCTTTTGAGCTATCTCTCCCTGCTTTGGAAGTTGTTGTATCTGTAAGCTAGGACATTGTCTAATCTGGTGCCCCAATTTTCCACATTTAAAACAGGCAACGGTATTCCAATAACAAGGGCTGGATCCATGGTTTTTCCCACATTTTTTACATGGTTCTATTGAGCTTTGAAGTGGCAAGGGCCTTGGCTTCTTGTTTTCCCTTTCAAACTGTTGTCGATTAGATGGTGTGGGTCTAACATGACTTTTCTAATTTTTTGTCTTTTGATAATCTTCGAAATCTTTTTCAACAATTAGAGCTCGATCCACTATTTCAGCATAAGTTCTCAATTGTAAGACTGATATTCTGCTTCTAATAATTGGTCTGAGACCCCTTTCAAATTTCTTCACCTTTCTTGCCTCATTGTTAATCATATGTGGTGCAAACCTGGCCAATTGAATGAACTTAGCCTCGTACTGTGCTACTGTCCGGTTTCCTTGGATTAATTCCAGAAATTCCGTTTCTTTTTTGTCTCGAATAAAATCTGTGAAATACTTTTTATTAAATGCCTCTATAAATACTTCCCAAGTCAAGGGTTTATTTTCTTTGACCAATACTCATTTTGCCATTCGCCCCCAATGTTGTGCTTCTCCTTCTAACATAAAAACTGCCAAGGCCGCCTTCCTATTATCAGGACATTCCATTACTTCGAATATTTTCTCCAATTGCATAATCCATCCTTCGGCTTCCAATGGGTTTACAACACCCTTAAAAGAAGGTGGGTTCAATTTCTTAAATTGTTCAATATCACTCCCACCATTTCCCGTAACTGATTGTCTGGGTGGATTGTTGTTTTCCATCTGATGTTGCATTAAAGCAACCATATTTTTCAAGGCTTTGTGAATTCTTTTCATAATAGCTTCAGCTATTCTGGATCTTGACTTCGTCCCGATCTGTACACGCAAAAAATATTATTTTAAGTATATTCTTTTCAAATTTCAAAAGAATCTTAAACCTATTGCTCTGATACCATAATTGTCAAACCCCAAGAATTTACGATACTGTTATTCCTGAGATGTGACAGTCAAAACATATATACATCTCTTGATAGGACAAATTTACAGTGGAGAATTCTTACAAAGTAACAAAAGAAAGCTTAGGCACAGCTACAATATCTTCTAAAGTTGATCCTGACGAGCACTCAAAATGAAACCGCAGTTATCCTGAAAAATGTTTACCATAGTTTGATGAGTTTGGCTACTCAATAAGTGATCATCATAATCCTAAAAATAATCATCGATGAAAGATATAAACAAACTTTCAAAATGGACGTCAATTAAAAACAATGCGAGCACAAGCATTTATAGATAACAATTTCACTTTCAGAAATGCACAATTAAATATAATCCAAATGATTGAAATGCATATAACATTTTAACGGCAGTGCATAATTCAAAAGATTACACAAAATTACCCTACTGGCGTCCCAAGTAGGTCACCTATATACCCCATCAGCGTCCTGATGGGTCCACTTAACCTCTATCGGCATCCCAGATAGGTCCACTTATTCCCTGCAGGTCCACTTATACCTCACCGGCGTACCAAATGAGTCCACTTAATCCCTACCGGTGTCCCGGATAGGTCCACTTATACCTCACCGGCGAACCGGATGAGTCCACTTGCATACTTAAAGTATTTCTAAATCTCCTTAAACATTCGAAAGCAACAATATCATGTACTCAACATATCACTGAAATCATTAATATGAATTTCACTGAAACTATTAATAACAGTCACTTTCAATAACATTTCAAAATAATCAATCAAATATTTTGGGCTCAAATTTAGAAAGGTAGCAGTTCGTAAAGACATTCTAGCATAAATGCCAATTTAATATGTATAGAAAAACCCTTACAGAATTTCAAGAATACGGAATTATCACAATTTATGATATGTCAATTCGCAGTTAAACATTTCACAACAATGCTATAATCAATTGTAAATATATCAATTTTTAAATAATAAGGCAGTCATTGCACGTGAAATTTACAATGTCTAAATATTCAAAAACAGAAGAAAGAAATGTCACAATTTTTCTAATAGCAGAAATATCATATTTATTTTTAATAATTTTATTTCTAAAATTTTCTAACAAAATAAATAAATAAATTTATTTCTAAGAATTTACAGCATTTAAAATTTCTAATATTATAATTTTATTAAAAAGATTATTTTTCAAAATAATGAGGTCATTTGCGCATAAAATTTATCGCGCCTAAAATTCATGATAATAAGCAGAAGTAATTATTTCATTTCATTTTTTTTAAAAAAAATGGATTATTTTTCAAGATAATGAAGTCACTTACTTCAAATAGTACCAAAAGATGTTATTTCAATACCGAAAATCTTTGTAATGGCTTGAAAAATTATTTTATATCTAATTATAAAATTTCAATTTAAATTGGTAGTTTAAATTGTTTTTAGATGGACCGCCTATTTGCATCCATCTTTAAATGGATGCTTTATACTTGGGACCGCATATTGTAGAAGTGCGGTCTACCCTGCATGAAACAATTTTCAAAAAGTTTATACAAGGTGTCAACTTTAAATATAGTAAAAATGAGGCGCAGCACAAAAATTCATCGAAAATCTTGTTTTCATGTTATGGAATCCCCAATTGATCATCTCGACTATGAATTGTATGGCTATGAAAATAAAAAAAAAAGATTTCAAATTTTAGAAGTAGTGTATCTTGTACAAATAGGTATGGTTTGTATAAGGCAAAGGCTCTGAACAATCAAAGTAAGGTGCACTTTCAAATAGTATCGAAAGATATTGTTTCAATACCGAAAATCTTTGTAATAGCCTAACAAATTATTTTCATATCTAATGATAATATTTAAAGCTTAAAAAATAGTGTAGATCAAACAAATTTATGAACACTTAAAATTCTTGAAAATTGACGGTATACATAATGCACTACAAGATGCACTATTTCCAATATTTGAAGTCCATTTTTTTTTTGTAATATTCATGTATCTAAAGGTCGAGATGATCAGATTTGAAGGCTTTTCAGCATCGAAACCACTTCTAGTGATTTTTGAGATGTGCCTTAGTTTGATTGTTTAGGGTCTCAGCCTCATATAAACTTTTTCCTTTAAAAATTATCTGAACCATCAGTTTCAAAAATTTTATTTTATAGATATGCCTGACATGCTTCATTTTTAGAGTTTAATTTCTATAATTAGAAGTGGAAACATATTCTTACACCCATTGTAAGAGTTTTTTGTCACTAAAACTACATCTTCTAACTGGTTTAAAAGTGCACGATAGTTTGATTGTTGAAAGGTGCACCTTATTTTTAATCCACACCCTGATTTAAATGAATTGGTTTTCTACGAGTGATCGGATTATTGGGAGCAAGCTGAAACTAATGTCACATATAAATTACACTTAACAAAATACACTACAGCTAGCATGTGTTATGATTGCATGCTGACTTCTAGCTGTCGGACTTATAACTTAAAAATGCATAAAATGAGACCGTTTGCTTTTAGTATCAATTGCAGAAAAGGTTACCGGAGCAAGCCATTGACAGAGCTCTAAATTTGAGAAAATTTTCCACAAATTTCATAAAAAAGAAAACTTCCCCTAATCATTTGATTCCACATCTGGTAGCTACGAGAGATTGAACAGATATAAACATACAATCCAGGCTAAACTGCATCATAGTATATATAATCCTATAGTCATATATGTGAAGACCCAAGTAAAGGTTCTCCCTCCAGCTAACAAATGGAAAAAGTTTATATAAGGTGTCACCCTTACACTGTAGAAGTAAGTAACGTGCAGCTCAAAAATCAACCTAAAAGAGTTGTTCCGACATTAAGAACTTTATAATTGATCATCTTGATCTCAAGATATATGGATACGAACACAAAAAAAAAGGATTTCAATTCGTAAAAACAGTACATCTTGTAACATATTATTTAAAGTGCCCATTTTCAAAAAATTTAAGTGTTTATAGATCTGTTTCATGTACATCATTTTTTTAGCAATAACATTTATAATTAGGGATGAATTTTAGGCCATCTTAAGGGTTTCCGACGCAAAAATTATATCTTTTGACGAGTTTTAGAAGTGCACCTTACTTTGATTGTTTAAGTATACACCGTAATGTCAATCTTTCTTTCTTTCTTTCTTATTGCACCTTGTGCAAACCACACTCTAACAATGGAGTCCATTAAACAATTTGCAGACCTTGAAAATTTTTTCATTTGGCTGCAAGTTTCGGAAATTTGGACCAACTGAAACTTTGTTGCAGTGTTTCAAATAACGGCGGAAGCTTCACAATATGTCAACACATTTTTTTTCTATGGAAATTTATCAAAATACTCATAAAAGGTGAATTATTTACCCTTCTATCCTTTTTAGAGCTATTCAAAGTCATGAATAAGTAAAAAAAGGAAAAAATTTAAAAGCTAAAAAAATAATTTCTTGAAAAAAAATTTTCAGCCACTCATTTTATTCTTTTTAAGAGGGCAACAACTGAAGAAGAAGAAGAAGGAGAAGGAGAAGGAGAAGGAGAAGAAGGAAGAGTAGAAGGAGAAGAAGAAGACGTTCGGCAAAAATGCTACATTGACGAATATTTTCTATCTAAAATTATATGATCCAACGATCCAATTAAGGCAGACCTCTAAATTTTATCATAATATGTAATTGTGTGTAAAATTTTTTTTATATTATTTGAAAATGATTTTTATCTCTAATTATAATATTTTAAACACAAAAAATGGTCAAATCAAGTAGATCTATAAGCAAAAAAAAATCTTGAAAATGTAGGGTCTAGATAATGTGTTGCAAGATGCACTATTTTTGGGACTCAAATTTTTTTCTTTTTATATATATATTATTAAATCTCGATGTCATGATGATCAATTAGAGGGTTTTTGAGCATTAAAACAATCTTTTCCAATGATTTTTGAGGGGCATCTTTAATTCTACATTTTAAGGTTACAACATTATATAAAAAAATTTTTTATTTATAAAAAAAATACAAATTTGAATTATGCAACACTCAGAACTCACCTCTGAAAATAGGGTGAGCTCCTCTCTGCCTTGGGACATTATTTTTTCAAGCACTATTGGAGTCCGACCTAATTTATTTTTTCCTTTTGAGGTTAGTCTCCAAAGTGAAGATATCACATCTACAAAATTTGGAGTCCTAAAAAAACCCCTAAAATAGATTTTACCCGGGAGATAAATGTTCAATATGCTTCCGCAAAAGCACCAAAATTAACACTGAGATCTCAGTGTTACACAATAATTTTTTAAAAGAGATTGAAAAATCGTACATCAAACTTAGCAGGAAAAAGTTTATATGGGGATGCAACCTTATAATGTAGAACTACGGATGCACCTCAAAAATCTTTCGGGAAAAGTAATTTTGATGTTGAAAATTTAATTGATCATCCCGACATCGAGATGTATGACCATGAAAAATAAAAAAATTTGAAGTCTCAGAAATAGTGCATTTTACAAAATATTATCTACACCGTGCATTTTCAAGATTTTCATGTGTCTATAGATCTACTTGATTTTAATCATTTTTAAAATTTAAAATTTTATAATTAAATATAAAAATAGATTTTGAGATAATCCTAAGAATATTTTACATCAAAATTATATACCATGATAAAATTTGAAGGTGCACCTTACATCTACAGCTACGGATGCATCCGTATGCCAAAACTTAGAATCGTCAAAGCCAAATTAGGATTATACCTTAGGAAATTCTAGTTCCGAAAGCCCCACAATTAGGAAATTCTAGTTCCGAAAACCCCACAATCACATCGATTCGTGTGTTTCTTAATTTGCTTCAAGAATTTTTGCTTAATATTGCTTGGCTATCAAAAAAGTAGTGTATCTTTTACATATGGGTGTGGTTTGTGTAACACCGAGGCTCTAAACAATCAAACTAAGGTGAAGACATAGAGTCGAAAGGTTTCAGTACCGAAAATCTTTATGATGGCCTGAAAGATTATTTTCATATCTAATTATAAAATTTAAATCTTAAACAATAGTGTAGATCAAGTAGATCTATGAACACTTGAAAATCTTGAAAATTGATGGTCTAGATAATGCATTACAAGCACTATTTCCAATATTCGAAGTCCTTTTTTCTTAATGTCCAGGTATCTAAAGATCGAGATGATCAAATTTAAGGGCTTGTCGGCATCAAACCAACTTCTTCTAGTGATTTTTGAGATACCCCTTAGTTTGACTGTTTAGGGCCTCAACCTTACATACACTTTTTCTTTTACAAATTATCTGAATTATTTGTTTCAAGATTTTCCATATGCTTGACATGCATCATTTTTAAAGATTTAAATTTCATAATTTAAGGTGGAAACATATTTTTAGGCCATTAGAGGAGTTTTTAATACTAGAACTACTTCTCCTAGCTAGGTTTGAAAGTGCACCTTAGGTTGATTGTTGAGAGGCACATCTTTTATATAAATTGCACCCTGATATGAATATTTGGTTTTCTAATGGTGATTGGACAATGGGGAGTAAGCTGAGAACAATGCCATATATAAAGTATACTTAACAAAATCAAGTACAGCTGGCATGTGATATGATTGCATGCAAACTTTTAGCGGTCCAACTTATAAGTTAAGAAAGTTTAAAATAAGACCATTTGCTTTTGGTATCAGTTGTAGAAAAAAGTGCCGGAGTGAGTTATTGGAAACACTCAAAATTTTAGAAAATTTTCCTCAAATTTCAAAAATAATCCACGTGAAATAATTGCTCCGACATTAAGAACCCTATAATTGATCATCTTAATCTCGAGATATATGGATACAAAGAAAAACATAGGATATCAATTTGTAAAAATAATAAATCTTATAATGAATAATCTAAACCGCCCATTTTCAAAAATGTGTTTATATCTAGTCTTGACGAACATCATTTTTAGAGTAAGAACATTTATGATTAGGTGTGAAAATAGATTTTAAGCCATCGTAAGGGTTTCCAACACCGAAACTATTTCTTTCTTTAGAAGTGCACCTTACTTTGATTGTTTAAGATTATCACCTTGATGCCAAATTTTTTTTTTTTTTTTTGAATAATTTTTACACCTTCTACAAACCACAAACTAACAATAGAGTCCATCGAACAATTTGCAGACCTTGAAAATCCTTTCATTTGGCCGCAAGGTCCAGATATTTCGTTCACCCGAAACTTTGTTCAAGTGTTTCAATTACCGGCCGAAACTTCACAATATTTCAAACACTTCGTATTTTCTGCACGGAAATTTATCAAAATACTCATAAAAAGTGAATTATTTAATATTCTACACCATTAGAACTATTCCAAGTCATGAATATATGTTTTTGGATGGATATTTCAAATTGAATCAAAAGATCTATGTAAATTGTTAAATTGCTGATCTCATGATAGGGCCGGTAATGGGCTGGGCAGCCCGGTCGCACAGCCCTCTATTTTTTTTTCCCTTGTTTGTTTTTTTTTTATTTTTTCTTCATTCGTGGAAGAAAAAGAGAAGGAATGAATGAAGCGACTGGTGAGTGAGAGTGCTAGAAAGAGCAAGTGGTTTCTCAACACTTATAATACATGGCCATGAAAAAGAATACGACCGAGCGAGTAGAACAAGAACTTTTTGTTGGCAGAATTTCAAATCCATAAACTTTATACTGAGCATCTCGGAAGAAGCTGAGCAATTGGAACGGAAAAAAAAAGACCGATCCACAATAACAGCCCGGAAGCCCGGTCGGGTGGGTTCTATGGGGAGAAGTGCGGGACCGGATTTCTTGCAACTTTTAAAAAGTCAAAAGTTGGTCAACCCTTGACACATGCCTCACTTATTGCCAAAGATACGACCGTTACAAGACCATTCTAAAGAGTCAAACGCCACATTAAAACCTAAAATTTCCAGAAAAGAAAGCTCTTCAAAGGTTTACAGTTGCAAGCAATTCATGATATTCAGGTTCAAGTGTTTCCTGTTATGGAATCTAAAAAAATCTCATTTGAGCTCTGAATTTATCAGAGAACGTATGTTTCATGCAAAATCCGTCAAATTTCCGACAACAAGTTCCTGTTTTCCGGCGAATAAAGGGTTGCATTTGTTGTGACAATTCATTTCTAACTGGATAAAAGAGAGAAGGGGGAGATGATGCATTTGTTACCAGCCCGATGAGTGCACGTAAATTTGCTCGAGTCAACTCGGACTAGTTTTAGCGAGTCTCAAAATCCGAAGCTGTCAAGGATTCCAAAAAAATTTAATAAAATAAAATTAAACAAAAAAAGGAATTTATTTATAATATATTTTTTTATATTTTTATTATTTTAGTAAAAATTGGAAAAAAATGTAGCCATAAATATTTATTGAGTAATGATCCTATAGGACTTTTTTCCGCCTACGTGTGTATAATTTCAGAGGATTACCATTAAAGTTGGTACATATCTCTGAAAAAGTTATCATATGGTTGTGAGACTTAACTTTTCTATAGATCCGTACTAAATTTAATAGTGATCTTTTAGGGTCTTACACACATAAGTGGGGAAGATCCTATAAGATCATTTCTCATATTTATTTTATATCTATCCTTTTTATATTATTTCTAAAATACTCCCAACACAAATTGTCTTTTTAAAATCTTGTTTCACCCCTTTTTAACTCCATTTAGACGTATCTCATTTAATTTTACTTTAAATATATCTTTTCTATTTTTTGAGTTTTTTTATATAATTTATTTTATTTGTTGAAAACTTTTGGATCGACTGCTCATGCCCAGTAACTCGGGTTCGGCCATGAGCCTAGTCTCGTTCCCGAGTCGTTCATTTACTCAAAGGAGATGGATGAGTAATGATGATTTTTTTGATACAGTTCATCTCTAGCTGGATAAGCGAAAGAGAGGACAATGTGTATAGAGAGATGGAAGTGAGGATAATGGGGTTAGAGAGAGAAGATAATGGCGTTGTGCAACTGGATTTACCAAAAATGGGGGTCCTTCATAAAGCCCCCACCATTAATCTCATAACCCAAAGCCATGAACACATCTTTTCCGAGTCCTTAATGAACCAAATTTCTGTGATTCTGAATATCAAATATTCTGACTGATTTAGCGCTGGTGCATTGATCCTCTCCACAAATTCGTCTTTATAAAAGGGCCACAACCCCACGCTTCAGTAACATACAGGCTTGAAAAACTAGAGAGAGAAAATGAGAGAGAGGAGTTCGTTGCTGTAACTTTTTAGATAGAGGGAAAAACCAGCCAAATAGAGAGAAGGGCTTGCTGGTGCACTACAGATAGAGAGAAGCTCGTTCTTTCAAACCTGAAGAACTTTTTAGATAGGGAGAGAAACCAGTGTAGCAAAGAGAGGACCTTGCTGCAAGAAAATTTGACAAGTTTATATAAACCCCACTTGCAAATTTACAGAGAGATAGAAGTATAGCGAGAGAGACTAAAATAGAGATCTAGAGAGAGAAGTTTAGAGAGAAACATTGCTTCTAGAGAGAAAAAATTCAGAAAGAGACTTTGTTCAAGAGGGAGAAAAACTTCTAGAGAGATTGTGTTCTAGAGTGAGAAAAACTTCTAGAAAGACTGTGTTCTAGAGAGAGAAACAAGCAACGATCAAAACAATGGCACGCAAAAAGGTGACCCTCGCATGGATCGCAAACGACTCGGCCCGCAAATCGTCCTTCAAAAAGCGGAAGCGCGGCCTCCTCAAAAAGATTGCGGAGCTCAGTACTCTCTGTGGAGTACCGGCCTTTGCTGTGGTGTACGGTCCAGGAGACCATACACCCGATGTGTGGTCCTCCGACTCCAAGGCCCAAACGGTACTCCACCGCTTCAAAAGCTTGCCCGAGACGGACCGCAACAAGAAGACTATGGACCACGACGGTTTCCTGCGCCAGAGGATCCAGAAGCTCCGTGACCAGATCCAACGGCAGAGAAGAGAGAATCGTGAGGCGGCAGCGGCGTCGCTCCTGAATGAAGGCCTCGCTGGGAAGGGCATCCAATCGACGGCCGTTGACGAGCTCAATGAGCTGTCCAGGCTGATCGAACGGCGGAGTGCGGCTGTGAGGGAGAGGATTGCGGTCCTTCGGTCCGAGGAGGCCATGGCGAAGGAGAGGATCTCGGCTGTCGGACAGGTCATGCCAGAGATGGACGATCACAAATGGTTCTTGGATGAGATGCTGGGAATCGGCGGAGGGCAGCTTGGGGATATTTTGGGAGGACAGAGTGCATATTTTCAGGATAATTCGTGGGCGAATATGGAGAGTGCGGCTTTGTACGGTGATTATTATGCGATGATGAGGTCTTGAACGGGGGGGACTTTGACAATTTTGCCCTTCACTGTTGGGGTAGGGGCAGAAATTTCTGGGAATAAATGAGGGTGAATTCGGAAACTAAAATTATGAATCGTTTTCTTTTTTATTTTGTTTTTTTGGTGGGGGTGGGAGGTGTTTCTGTAAATAAGGGGGTGTTTAGCGTCTGAATAATCCCATTTCCATCTTGGATTTTCGGGTTGTAATAATGAGAGGTCATAGCTGGGTGAAAGAACAGCATGCCTTTTTGTTTCTTGAACATTGTATGAAATTACAATTAAAATCAAACATTATTTTGCCAAAAGAATTTGTTTTATTCTTAAAAAAAGGTAAAATCCTAACCTTTATGATTATTTTGAAAATAGAAATAAAAGCTTGGCCTATTTTCCGAAGATTTAGCATTATACCCTTCCTTGTTTATGAATTTTCACTAACCCACTCCCTCACCCTCTCTAGTAATTCCACAAAAATATTTTTAAGGCATTCCATATTTTCCTAGTACTGGTTTTGTTCTTGATCTCACTATTAATCTTTAGCATTTGGAGACCTAGTCGAGTTTTATTGGAAGATTTGGCCAGAGTTACTCGGACTCTCCCCAAGCTGAGTTACAAGGTACAACTCGAGGTATATTAAAAAAATGAGAAATTTATCATGGCTATTCCAACTTGTAACCATGTTTTCTTCAAGGGTAGGTTGAAACTTAAATCAAAGAGGTAAGTCATGGTAAGTTACAGCAAAGTTTGATGCAACCTTTCTCTTTTACTTGAGACTGACATGACCGGTAGGGGGCTAGCAAAGGTGGAGTTAAATCAAAAGATATGAGTAAAATGTTAAATTATTTATTTATTATAAGTAGTTTGATAAATTTCTCTTAAAAAAAAATAATCTTAAAAGATATATAAAAATAAAGATTGTATACTATGAGACCATTTACATTTGTTACACATAAGTTATAATTGTTTCTAGCTATTAGATGTCAAATTAGATGATTTAGGATATGTCACAAAGTTCAAGAAATTTTTTTTTAAAGTTTAAGTCTAGTCAATGACACACTCACAATTATCCTTTCTGAAATCTAACTGACAAAGGTGATTGGGACTTCTTTATACTAAAAACAAATAATCCTTTTTTTATACTTTTCCATAAAAATATGGATTTGATGCATAAAGTTTTATATATAATTTGGATATTATTAGCAAGGATTGATGAATTTTTTATTATATAATGTATTTTTATATTTTTCTAAAATGTACCCAACTATAAATTTGTTTTGGAATCCAAGATTTATATATTTTATATAGACTTTTTTGGTTGATTTTTTAGTATTTTGTTTTATTTTTATATTTATTTATTTATTTAAATTTACAAAGCTTTTGGCTGCCAGCCCATTTGGACTCACCCGACTAATTCACCTCAAACCAGAGATGAGTACGTGCAAGGTTGTCATTGCTCTCTCTAATTTTTAGATTTTATGTATTCTCCCTCTTGAATTTACTCATCACGCCAATCAATTATCTTTTTTTTTGTGTTCTCCTTCTCTTATTGCAAACAAAAATTTAGCAATCCAAATCGGAAGCATGCGATTTGGATCGAGATTCGTTGACGGTGATTTAGATTTATTAATATATCAAAAAATTAATATATCAAGATCCAGACAGACATTCCAACCCCATGTAATGCGATTCGGATCGAATTTGCTCGAGTGAATCGCCGAATCCGTTGCCATGCGTGAATTTGATTCACCAAAACTGTGGCCATGTCCCAATTAATAGATAAAATTGGATACTTCGGCCTTTGCCGTACATGAAGCCGTACCCATGTGACAATAATGATGAAAATTCGTACGTTACACGTTGAACTTTCGTAATGTAGAAGTCCTTTATTAGGAGGTCCCACCACGGACGCATATGATATATGCTATGGCCGCACCTCGCCCCAATGCTCCGCATACGTTATGACGCCAGTGCATTTACAGAGGCATTCCTTGTTTCAAATCTTAGACATGCTATTTATTTGTTTTGGGTTGTATTTTGGGGCCAATAAACTTTAGGGTAAAAAAAACAAGTTCATGGGATATTGTTTAATTTAGGTTGTATTTTGGGGCCAATAAATTTTGGGTTAAATAACATAAGTTCATGGGATATTAACAAAAAATAGAATAACAATAGCTCATTGAGCACCTTTAAACTTTGGCGTATATAACACAAATTCATGGGATACTTAAAAAATAAAATAATAATAGCTCATTGAGTAGTTTTAGTTAATTTGCTTTGAAGTTGCTCTTTCTATTATTCTTCATTACAAGCATAAATTTATTTATTTATTTTTAAATTTAATTAAAATATAATTATAAATTCACGTTTCTAAATAATACTCACCTTAGATCTATTTAATGGGCAACATATACTTTTTACTTGCACAATCTCATATAGTGGACATTTTAAAGAGAGAAGGTGAGAGCAAATAAGGATGTAGTTAAAATGCCTAGTAATGAAGTTCTTTTTTGTCTTTTGCCCCTACTGATAATGAAAATATCTACAGGGGTAGTGCCTTCTTTCTATGGTGTTAAGGTTACAAATGGACACGTTTTGTTGATATTTGGAGAGAATTTTTCTTTTTATTTTGTAATTGTGACCATGAGAAGATTTTCTTTTCTTCTTCTTCTTTCCTCCTTTTTTTTTTTTTTTTCTTTTCTTTCTTTTTTTTTTTTTTTTTTGTGTAATTGTGACCATGAGGGGAGACTTTGGAAATGATACAATTAATTGAAAATTGAGGCAGTTTACTTTCAAAAATGAAATGGAATAGCAAAATACAACCAACATGTCCTCCCTTATTATCTCTAAAGAGTAAGAGAAAAGCCTCATGAAATAATTGGCAGAAACACAACTAAAATGTGATCAACAAGCATTTAAATAAGAAACAATATTTCAATATTCATTTATTTTTGTAAGATAATGAAAACTCATAATATATTGCCCTTATTTTTTCATGAAACTCAAATAACATTATTTATAATAATTTTTAGTGAGTTTTTAAAATTTGTAAGGCTAAATTCTAACGATCCAGCCAATTCTCCGATCTGGATCACCGATCCACCGATCTGACCTAGTTGTTCAGATAGGCGATCCGAGTCACCGATCCATGTTTTCAAACCTTGATGCAAACTATAGTTATCAAATCCAGACCACACTGGTGGTTCAATTCCTCAAACTGTTAAATACTGCCTTAGTCAATCTAGTCTAAAATAAAAATTAGGTTTAATAAAAAAATTAATCAAAACTAAAGTCTGACCGGTTTTAACCAGTCGATCCAATCAGTTTTAACTAATCCAACCAGGTAAATGAAAGTTGTGCAAAAACATTTAATAAATTTTATATTTTTAAACTATATATTTATTTTCTTATTTTTTTCTAAAATCCGATCTTATTGAATCGTTGAGTGGTTGAATATATCTTGAGTGGACCAAATTTCTCACGAGTTAAATGGATGGTCCAATCATAATAACACTGTTTGCACTTGCACAAACAAGTCCTTCCCTCCCTCTTTGCAAGCAACATGCGCATGCAGTTGCAAATAAATGCGCAGCGAAACTGCTGCGCTCTCCTCAAATTCATAATTGATGGATACAAATATGTAGAATTTAATACCATAAAATCGCGAAAGATAGCGAAATAATAATAATAATAATAATTAAAACAATAAAATAAAGAGTAATGATTTTATAAAACTTTTCTCTATTTATGTATATAAGACCTCAAATGATCACTATTAAAGTTGGCATTGATCTCGAAAAAAATTATCACATGGGTGTAAGACTTTTCTATTGATCCGTACTAAATTTAACAGTAATCTTTAAGTCCTACACACATAGATGGGGGAGGGTTATGTAGGATCATTTTTCTAAAATAAAATAAAATAACATAATGAGTAGATACGGGAGTGGTTTATGTAGAGCCGAGGCTCTAAACAATCAAAATAAAGCGCAACTTCAAATAGTGTCGAGAAAAGTGATTTCAATATTGAAAATCTATGTGATAACTTAAAATATATTTTTATCTTTAATTATATAATTTAAAGCCTAAAAAATAGTACAGATTGAGTAGATCTATGAAACTTTGAAAATCTTGAAAATTGATGGTACAAAAATGTGTTACAAGATGTATTATTTCCAAAACTTGAAATCCATTTTTTTGTCATGTCCATGCATCTTCATGTCGAGATGATCAATTTGAGGATATTTGGGCATCAAAACAACCTCTTTTAATGAAATTTTCGAGGTGGGATCTAATTTGATATTTTAGAACCTCAGCTTTATATAAATTTTCTCTTTGAAATAATAATAATAATAATAAATAAATAAAACAACAACATGAAGAAAAATAGACAAAAGAGTGACCCATTTACCTTTGATTTTCCTTTTTCTTTTTTATAGTTCATTTTATCAAATCTCACCTTTTAATGAGGATTCCATATAAGCATGCGTCCCCTAGGCTAGCATCCTTTGGGGACTCTCTCATCTCCATGATGCACATGTATCTACAGATAATGCGTGCCACCCATGCCATGGCAACATCATTTATGACTCACAAGGCATAAATAGCCTTGGCTTTGTATTATGATGATGGAGCATGGACCACATGATTTGCACATCCTCGCATGCCATCACCTCACCACGGATATCATTCCCATGCCTTGCACGCTCTGTAAAAACATGCACCAGAAAAGAGATCAAAAGATTGCAAGCAAGTTCTTTGAATCTCTCTCTCTAATTGATTTGAAAATTTCACATTGATTGCAATAATCTCTCTCTAATTGTTTGAAAATTTCACATTGACTGCACTAATCTCTCTCTCTCTACAATCAATTTCTCCTTCCAAATAAAATTTGAAAAAGAAAATATAGGTTTTGAAGTTTCTTGTGCTTTGTTGTAGTTAGAAAACTACAAGCCTTCATCAATGGAGATGATATTGAGTGAAACTAGGGGTGGCAATTGATCGGGTAGGGTCCGGGTCAAGAGGACCCAAACACATACCAAAAAATTTGATCTTTGGTGCCTTAATCCTACGAAATTTGGAAGTCATAAAGTAATGAGAAATTTACATACGGATTAAATTGGGTCAATTACAAAATGGGATCGCGTTTGTCTTAAATTACGGACAGCACCACTTTAGTGGCCGCTTTTTTTTCTAAGTTAATCCCTTGTCCGATAAACTAAACACCGAACAAGTTGATTTTTTTACGTTTAAACAAAAAACAATTATCCAGTATTCGAGTTATCGGACCGCTCTTTTAAGTTTTTAAGTTAATATCTTGTCCGATAAACTAAACACCGAACAAATTAGTTTTTTTATGATTAAACAAAAAACAGTTATCCGGTATTCGAGCTATCGGACTGAAGTTTTTAAATTTTAAGTTTACTATCCAGTATTCAAAATACTGAAGATTTTTACTTTACAAAATTAAAACCTACGTCCGAGGTTCGAAATACCGGGCAAGTCTTTGTAAGCCCACTCGCATACAACTTGGTAAAACCCCTCTTCGAAGTAGTTCCGGCGAAGGAAGAATGGCTGCGCACTGAAACTTGGTCGGCTTAAAATTCAAATTCAATGACCTATGTCGAGTATGATGCTCCAAAGTTGGATTCCATCGATGAATTGATGGATCAAGCACCCATCCGGCAAGGAATACAACATCTATAGCAATGAGAGAAGGAAGAAATTTCAGAAAGCTATATTGCCATACAATCTATGAGCTGCCATTAATCTCTTCTTTTTTTTTGAACCATATGAGCCACCATTAATCTCTCCTCCTCTTCTTCACTAAAATCTCTGCGATTTATCCTTGGATCCAACTGACTAAACCATCTCAATCCACAATTTTTCCCTGCAAAAAACAAGAGAAACCCCACCTACAAAAGCGCCATTAAAACACCCCTTTCTCTCACTAGATTTTCCTTGTTTTTCTCTGTAGAGTCTCTCCGTCTCTCTCTCTCACTAAAGAGGATAGCAGAAAACTGAATACCTGATCTCCCTTCTAGCTTCTCAGCGATCAAATTCTAGTTTGGGGAACGGGATGTAGAGAGAGAGAGGAGAGAGTGAGAGAGACAGAAACCTCAGCCTTCTCATGGCCTTCTTCACCTGAGCCCTCGCGTTCCAAAACAAGCTTCTGCAGGACTTCTTCCCATACCCATTCACCCAGCTAATCCTCCGACCCCAAAACCCCATTTAGAGAGAGAGAGCGACAGAGAGAGAGAAGAAGGCCGCAAAATACACATAACAAAACCAAACTTCCGTAGGGTGTTCGGTTTACCGGAAATAAGGTACCTTCGAAAAAAAAAGGCACGTAGTATCGTCCGTAATTTAGAACAGCGATTTATAATTTAGAACAACTATGATCTCATTTTATAATTGATTGATATGTAATTAAATTTTTTTAAATTAATATATTAATTTCTGTACCTCTATGGTAAATTTGTACAATTTTTTTTTATATTTACAAAAATTTGTATTAATTTATTTATAAGTAATGATCTTATGGGACTCTCCTCATCCATGTGAGTAGGATTACAAAAGATCGTCATTAAAGTTGGTACTGATCTTTAAAAAAGTTATCACATGGGTGTAGGTGTAGAACTTGACTTTTCTATAGATTCATGTCAAATTTAATGATTATCAATTGAAATCCTCCGTACATAAACAAAGAGAGGCCTATAAAATCATTTTTTTTTTTTTTTTTTATGTTATATGAACAAAGGTTTAATAATGAGCTTTTATGCAGTAGCCAATGAATGGTTTTTGCTAGAGACAAAGATGACAACGTGCTTGTTGGAGCAAGCTAAACTCCCCAACACAAGTAATTTGAATGGAACCCAAAGTCCTATCAATCATAACAAGTGGTGAAGACAACCACAAAATGTTTCATTCTCACATAAGGCAGTATAAACAAAAACATTTCATATTGATTTTAAAAATATTTCATATTGATAATAAAATGAAGAGGAAGACTCTTGTATTATCCCTTGTATACTATACTATAGTACTATAATGATATGGTAAAGAATTTCACTCTTCTCATCCTAAGATCCAAGATAGGGGTGGCACTGGGCCATGTGGCCGGCCCATTGCCTGGGGATCCTGGCCCTAAAAAACTAGGGTTGGGGTACAAAATGTGGCCTAAGGCTGGGCCTAGGCCAAGACAGACCTAGGTCAGTCCTCAGGCGAAATAGGGCCAGGCTAAGGCAATGGCTGGCCCGGCAGCCCTAATTCAAGATGAGTCTAAAAGTGAAGTCCATAAGACATATCCTCAGTTGTGCAAAGACAAACCTACTTAGCCGTGAAGCAGGGTATAAAAGGAGAGCAGTGGTATGAGGGTTTGTCATACAAAGCTAGCAACTAGTGGTGTTATGGTAGATACCAAAGGTTGCTCTACTACTGAAATACATCTTGCCTTGGTGGTTGCTAGCAATTCAACTATGGCCATTCCAAGCCTCTCCATCAAGGACAATATCTTCTGTCTTTGCATCTTTGTGTTGGCACTGGTCGTTGCCCGGTCCGAAGCCGGAAGCATTGCCATCTACTGGGGCCAAAATGGCAACGAGGGCACCCTTGCGGAGACCTGCGCTACCGGAAACTATGGCTTTGTCAACATAGCCTTCCTTGCCACGTTCGGCAACGGACAAATTCCGCAGATCAACCTCGCTGGCCACTGCGACCCCTACTCCAATGGCTGCACTGGGCTCAGTGACGACATAAGGTCCTGTCAAAAGCAGGGTGTCAAGGTCCTACTCTCCATCGGTGGCGGTGCCGGGAGCTACTACCTCGCCTCCTCTGACGATGCGAAACAAGTCGCACGCTACCTCTGGAACAACTATCTTGGAGGACAGTCGTCTTCCCGTCCCCTGGGTGATGCAGTGCTCGATGGTGTTGATTTCGACATCGAGGGGGGAACAAACCTACACTGGGACGAGCTAGCGAGGATGCTCTCAGGATTCAGTCGCCGAGGAAAGAAGGTGTACTTGAGCGCCGCTCCACAGTGTCCATTTCCCGACGCATGGGTCGGAGGAGCCCTCAAGACAGGATTCTTCGACTATGTCTGGGTGCAGTTTTACAACAATCCTCCATGCCAGTATACGTCGGGTGACCTTACGAACTTGGAGGATGCGTGGAAGCAGTGGACATCGTCCATCCCTGCGACAAAGATCTTCTTGGGATTGCCGGCGGCGCCTGAAGCTGCCGGTAGCGGCTTCGTTCCCGCGGATACCCTCACTTCCCAGGTGCTTCCTGCTGTCAAGGGTTCAAAAAAGTATGGAGGGGTCATGTTGTGGTCCAAGTACTACGACGATCAGACTGGTTACAGCTCCTCCATCAAAAGCCATGTCTGAGATCTTTAGGCAAAATTACATTGCTTAACTACTTGTACAGTAGTAGTAAATAAATGTATCTCTCTCTCTCAAAACCTGTATGTTATTTATGTGCTCTGTTATCTACATCTTAATTTGTTTTTGTGTATGTATTTTCCCTATCTTTTGTTATCTTCAATTGTATTTGTTTGTGTATGTTCATGTTTATTACCTGCAACACCACTCACATTGCAATAAGTTTCCCAATCCATACATGTTCTTCTTTGACACCTCTTCATGTAGTTTTTTTTCTCTCATATCTTTTGGGGTTTGCAATCTTGGGTATGATCTCAAGTATTTTGATGAGCAAGACCAAGGGTTCTTATTAAGTATTTTGATGAGCAAGACCAAGGGTTTTTATTTGCATTGTGAAGACAAATTTATGAATATATATCTCTAAAAATATCTAATCATATTGTTTACAAATTATATTAATTATCATAAATATAATTCATGTTAATAAGCTACATGTACATTGAGAGAACAAAAAAGAATATTTTTATTTTTTCTTTCACATTTTCCATTTTATTTTTTCCAAAATTTCAAGATTAATATTTACTTATGTAAAAAAATATATTTAATAAATGAAAATGAAAAATTATAAACCAAAAAATGTGAAAGAATAGGAGAAAAAAAATGACAAATCATTAACCAAACATACAAATTATATAGGTAGATAATATAATTTAAGTTACACTATATCAGAAATTAGAATTATTTTCTAATTAAAACTAACATTACTTCTAATTAAAATTATAAAATAAAAATAGATTCTGTTCTCTTTTTCTTTGTTTTTCTGTTTTTTTATTTTCTATTAGTTTTCTCAGTTTCCACAATCCAATCTTGAAGTTAGAAACATGAAAAAAATTACTATCAAGACAGATTATTTTTTTTTGTTTACAGTTCAACTTTTATTTTATACCTAGTAAATTTCTTATTTTTTAAATTCCATATTTATCTTTAATAAAATGATTATATAAAAATTTAATTTTATTTGATAACATTTAACAGGAATTATATTAATTACCATTAATATAATTCATCTTAATAAGTGATATACTATTTAACAAGAATTACTTAATAAACCACATGATACCAAAAATAGAATTAACAAACAAATTATTTTATTAAACGTTACATTCAATAAGATCTGTCTTTAACGCCAAAAATATTCTAAAGTATTACCATAAGTAGAATTGTAATCATATATTTATGTTTATGTTACA